>NC_045957.1:48310111-48515991 GCF_010909765.2 Amblyraja radiata | reverse complement strand
TTATTTATGAAGTTTGCTTAAGCTGTCATGAAGTAAGTGACTAGCAATTGGCCCCAGATGTCCAGGCAGGTGGACAATACTAAACCTAAGGGAGGTGCTGTGGTTTATGCAAAAGAAAAATCTTGTAAACCTAATTTCACCAGTGAACAATCACAAATGTCAATTTATCATATTTGAAGCACATTTTAAATACTGTGAGAAAGTACAGAGAAACATACAGGCCAAGTAGGAGTTATGTAAAAAAAAGTGCGTCGAAAATTAATTAAACTTGATAAATATACTCTATTAACACATAATGCCTAAACCCAAACTTTCTCACTGATTTTCTAAGATCCTCCATGTCCCATTTAAGTGCAAACAAGACATTAAAAATCTCCACATTTCTGGAATGTTTCACTGTTTGAATTTCATTCTGTGGAGACTTGTAGCTTCTCAGGTTCTCGTCACTGAGAGAGAAAAATAGGAACAAGGATATTCCAGTATCACCAAACGCCGACTCCGAATTACTGTACAATCAGCACATGTATCTGGGATAATGTGAGTTATTTTGGATTTTCAACTAAACTAATGAAAAGCAGCATATTTATACTGTTGCAACCCGAGAAGCACAAAACTTTAATGTTTCTACACTTATGATCCTACTTCCTTTAAAGTCTGCTTGGGTCAAAGCTCTCCCTCTACTTGTTCAATCAGAACACTTTGCTGCTATAGTCATCACAATTATTCCACATCCCCATTTATTCCCCAGTGTTCTTTTTAGCTGTTTCCTTGGTAATCACGACTGCTATGAGGCCCCTTCCTTCTGTCTTCCAAACATTCCAATAAAGTTAGAACTTGTGTTGTTTCAATAATTTTGACTAATTTTGTTTGCTTCCCACATTCTATTTTTTACCCCAACAGAAGGAATAATTAGAAATATAATGAAGCCTTCTTTTTGAGTGTTATTAATATTAATGGGTAAGGTTAAAGACATTGTTCATTCAGGGCAAATCACTGTCTTTCCAAATGTTCAATAAGATGATTAATTATTTTTAAAATGTTCAATAGCTGATCACTCTGAGATTTGAGTGTAACAAAATAGAGCTGGTGGTTTCAACTTCTTTGTGAAACAGGAGGATACACGTCAATCGTGAAAAGTAATTGTAGAATTCAAATATAACCATGAAAAAGTAACTGTTTAGCCAAATCAACACAGAACGTGCTGAGCAACAGAGTATCAGGCAGCATCTGTAGAGGACATGGATAGATGACATTTTGTGTTGGGACCCTTTTTCAGACAAATACCATTTATCTAGAGCAACTGGGTTTTCTACCATATACTCTATCCAAAGGAATTTATAAACTGAGCAATAATTAATTAAGGTTTTAAAATGTTAATACAATTTTTCCATTGTCCCATGGGAGTGAGAGGAACTGTAATACATTTGTTATAGTAACAAATTAAATGCAAATGCTTGGAAATTGTTTTGCATGTAAAGTATATACTGTGTGGTAATGGTGCAGTAGATCAATAATCATTTTGGGCCTGGACTCATCACAATAACATTCAATAATGGATTAGGCCCAGTGCACAGGCACCATTCAAAACATAATATTAATGGGTATTAATGGGTACAAAACTTAATATTAATGGGTATTTTCCGCAGAGACCGCCCCCTCTGTAACTCCCTGGTCAATTCGGCCCTTCCCACCCAAACCACCACCTCTCCTGGCACTTTCCCTTGCAACCGCAGGAAATGCTACACTTGTCGCTTTACCTCCCCCCTTGACTCCATCCAAGGACCCAAGCAGTCTTTCCAGGTGCGGCAGAGGTTCACCTGCACCTCCAACCTCATCTATTGCATCCACTGCTCTAGGTGCCAGCTGCTCTACATCGGTGAGACTTGGTGATCGCTTCGCCCAACACCTCCGTTCGGTTCGCAATAACCTATCTGATCTCTCGGTGGCTCAGCACTTCAACCCCCCCTTCCATTCCGTATCCAACCTTTCTGTCCTGGGACTCCTCCATGGCCAGAGTGAGGCCCACCATAAATTGGAGGAGCAGCACCTCATATTTCGCTTGGGTAGTTTACACCCCAGTGGTATAAACATTGACTTCTCCAATTTTAGGTAGTCCCTGCTTTCTCCTTCTTTCCCCTCCCCTTCCCAGCTCTCCCACAGCCCACTGTCTCCGCCTCTTCCTTTCTTCTTCCCGCCACACCCCCACCCCTACAACAGTCTGAAGAAGGGTCTCGACCCGAAATGTCACCTATTTCCTTCGCTCCATAGATGCTGCCTCACCCGCTGAGTTTCTCCAGGCTTTTTGTCTACATTTAAAACGTATTGTATGTTTTCTATTGTTGCAAAGTATGCAAAGAAAAACGTGGTCTCTGGTACGAAGGGTGGCTCTGGTGGCTGGGGGTTAGAGGAAAAGAAGGCTGGTGGTTAAAGCTTTGATTCAGAGACATTTGGTGGGGAAGGTTTTGAGAGAAGATGTAGATTGGCATGGGAAGTGTGATGAGGTGGGGATGAGGCGTGGGATTGCAAATACGATCCTTATATTGTTAGGCAATGAAGGATTTGAATAGGATTTTGTTGGGGCAGAGGGTTCTGCTATCTGGAGATCAGCATCTTGTGGGAAGGGCAGGTGATTGGCAAATAATCAAATTTTGATCAGGCAGTTTGGAGAGCTGGCAATCTGGGAAGTCAGAGTTGAGATTGTTGGATGTGAACAATTGAAGGTTTGAGGATGGAGCTCAATACTCAGCCACATCCATCAAGCACAATCAATGGATGTGGCCAAAGTGGATCTTAGTGGAGTCCCAGACTGAAATGGTGTGAGAAGGCACAGAAATATAGCTGGTAGAGGCTCTGCCTCAGCACCAGAGACCCGGTTCGATCCTGACTTCATGTGTGTGGAGTTTGCATGTTCTCCCTATGACCACGTCAATCAATCAATCAATCAAATCAATCAATCTTTATTGTCATTCAAATATACACCAATAAATGCAAGTCTGAACGAAATTTAGTTGCATCTGGCAACATAAAAACAACAAAAGGATGAAATGGATAAAAAGAAAAAATAGATAAAAAGATAAAATAGATAAAATTGATTGTTGCGGCGCATTATATGGAATTCAAGAGTCTGATGGCTCGGGGGATGAAGCTGTTGCAAAACCTAGCCGTTCTGCTCCTTATACTGCGATACCTTTTGCCCGAGGGCAGCAGAGTGAACAGTCCATGATGGAGATGTGTGGGGTCTTTTATAATGCTGTTGGCCTTGGACAAGTAATGTTTGCTCGCAATGTCCCGGATTGAAGGAAGAGAAGTCCCGATGGTTTCCACGGGGTGATCTAATTTTCTCCCACATCCCTAATACATGCACGTTAGCAGGTTAATTAGCCTCCTAGCTAATCATTCCTAGTGTCAAAGGAGTAGACACAAAAGTGGAATAACATAAACATAGTGTGAAAGAATGATCAGTCGTTGGCATAGATTTGTTGGGCCGAAAGGCTTGTTTCCATGCTGCATCTTTCAATTAAATTCAAATATAAATGTGTTCTGTGATATGCCTATCCGGGACAAGGTCTACATTTCTTTTTTTTAAAGGAACAATTACTCCATGTCTAACAACGTGTCTGCTGGACCATGATGCTGATCTAACTAATCCCATCTACCTACACATGGCCTATACACCTCAATACTAGAGAGCATAGCTTTAAGGTAAGAAGGTGAAACATCAATGGAGATGTGCAAGGAAGTTTATGCATCTTTCAGCCACCTGCCTAAATGCCTGTTAACCAGTTCACTGCCAAGTTTTGTTTTTCACTATTGGCCATGACCCGAGTATACTGAGAGGTGGCATTGAACAGGTTAAACATAGCAATTGTATCTGCTTCTATCACTTCCTTGGCAACTACCACACTAAGAAAAACTTCCTTGCACATCTCCATTGACATTTCACCTTCTCAACTTGAAACCATGCTCTCTAGTATTGGACATTTCCACCCTTGGATAAAGAGCAACTATTCTCCTTATCTGTGCCTCTCATCATTTAATACATTTTCATCAGATAGCCACCCAGCCATCAATGTACTTGAGTAAAGTCCACTGTCACTCAGATAAAATCCATCGTCGACCCAAAACAAACACCACTTCACCGCAGAAATTCTAATCCCTAATGTAACTTTATAAACATCGAAGGATGTATTCTGTTTTCTTTTCACAACAATGAACAGTTGGGACATCATGATGCAGATGTACAAGTCTTTGGTGAGACCACACGCAGTCCATTCACCCAGCGATAGGAAGGATGTCATTCAGTTGGAAAGAGTGCAGAAAAAAATCATCAGGACCTTACCTGGACTTGCAGGCTTGCGTTATCTGGAGAGGTTGGATAGGCTGGGATTTGTTTTAATTTTGGAGCATAAGAGGCTGAGGAGTAACCTTATTGACAAGATCATGAGAGCATAGGATAAATTGAACACTTGCAATCTTTTTCCCAGGGTAGAGGATTATAAAACAAAAGACTAAAGGCTTAAGATGAGAGGGGAGAGATTTAAGAGGGACCCAAGTGCCAACATTTCCACTCAGAGGGTGGTCTGTATCTGGATTGAGCTGCCGGAGGAATCATTTGTGACTTTTAGAGGACAGATATAGATAGGAAGGGTTTGGAGGGGAAGAGCCAAATGAGACAAGCCCAGTATGCCAACTCAGACAGCACGAGCACAATAGACAATAGGTGCAGGAGTAGGCCATTCGGCCCTTCGAGCCAGCATCACCATTCACTGTGATCATGGCTGATCATCCACAATCGGTACCCGTTCCTGCCTTCTAACCATATCCCCTGACTCCGCTATCTTTAAGAGCTCTATCTAACTCTCTCTTGAAAGCATCCAGAGAATTGGCCTCCACTGCCTTCGGAGGCAGAGAATTCCATAGATTCACAACTCTCTGGGTGAAAAAGTTTTTCCTCATCTCCGTTCTAAATTGCCTACCCCTTATTCTTAAACTGTGGCTCCTGGTTCTGGACTCCCCCAACATCAGGAACATGTTTCCTGCCTCTAGCGTGTCCAATACCTTAATAATCTTATATGTTTCAATAAGATATCCTTTCATCCTTCTAAATTCCAGAGTGTACAAGCCCAGCTGCTCCATTCTATCAACATTCCGATTCCGTTGGCGCTGCGAGTCGGCTGCCTCGCCTGCAGCGGGTTCGTTGCTTCGACTTTTTTGTTTTTTTTAGTTTGTCCAAAAGTATGTTTTAGTGTTTCTCTGTTTGTCTTGTGTGGGGGGTGGTGGGGGAGGAATATGGAGAAACCATTTTCAGGCACCTACCTCGACGGAGATGAGACTTTCTTCCTTGTCACTTCTTCGCTCCCCTCCTCGCGGCCTTACAGCTTGTTTGGCGCGGCCTTTCCCGGAGTCGGGCCCAGAGTTTCAGCGGCGGCGCAGCGGGGAATGTAACCTTGCCGGGGGTCGTCAGAGAAGCGCTCTGACCGCTGGCCTGCGGCCCTCAACATCCTGGAGCCTTGGTCTATGGAGCTTCTGGTGGCAGGCGTGGAGCAGACTTTACTTACCATCGTGGAGTGGGCAATCCCTCACCGGGGTTCACCAGAGAAGAGTTCCGACCGCCGGCCTGCGGTCTACAGCATCTAGAAGCTGCAGTCTCCAGTAAGGAGGTGGCCGATTGGGAGCTCCGGGCCGCGGGGTCTGCTCGACCTGTCCCAAAGTCGGCGTTCCAACCGTCCCAACCAGAGGGCTTGAACATCAGGCCGTCCTTAGCGGCGACTAGCGGAGGGTCAGGACACCGACCACGGGTGAACAAGGGAGGAGGAGGAGGACGGTCTGAACTGTATTGCCTTCCACCACAGTGAAGAATGCTGTGGTGGATGTCTGTGTTGAATTATGTTGTGTCCTTTTTTAATTGTAATGCTGCATGGTAAATTGCATTTCACTGCACCTTCTGTTGCATGTGACAAATAAATTTGAACAAACTTGAACTTGAACATATGACAGTCCCGCCATCCCGGGAATTATTTACGACTTTGAGACTTTGATGGGCTGAAGGGCTTGTTTCAGTGCTGGAAAGCTCTATGACTATGGCTATAAAAATTGACTGCTCATCTGACATGAAAGCTCTAGAGACTGCAAACGCCAGAATCAAGAGCAAAAAAATAAACCACTTAAGGAACTTCATTAGTCTAACAGTGCACTCAATCAAATCAACAAAATCACTCCATCAATCCACAAAGCACACACTTATACTGTCCGCTATACAACAAATGATTACCAAGATTGGATCTCTGGCCTAACCAGAAACAAGTCCATCTCTTTATGGAAGACTTGCTGCATCACGGTAACAGTACAGCCATGCACTTTGGTAGTAGGAATAAAAGCATAGATTATTTTCCAAATGGGGAGAACATTCAGAAATTGGAGGTGTAAAGGGACTTGGGAGTGCGGGTGCAAGATACGCAGAAGGTTAAATCGGTAGTAAGGAAGGCAAAGGCAAAGGCAATGTTGGCATTCATTTTAAGACTGGAATATAAAAGCAGAGATGTACTACTGAGGCATTTAGAGTCTTGTGAACAGTTTTGTGCCCCATATCTGAGGGGGGTTGTGCTAGCATTTGCGGGGATCCAGAGGAGGTTTACGAGGATGATCCCACGGATGAATGGGTTAATGTATGATGAGTGTTTAACGACTCTGGGCCTGTACACACTGGAGTTTAGAAGGATGAGGGGAAATTTCATTGAATCTTATCGAATAGTGAAAGGCCTGTACCGACTGGATGTTTTGCACTAATGAGACAGTCTAGAAACAGAGGGAACAACCTCAGAATGAAAGGATGTACTGTTCGAATGGAGATAAGGAAGAGTTTCTTAACTAAGAGGGTGGTGAATCTGTGGAATTCATTTCCATAGATGGCTGTAGAGGCCAAGTCTTTGGATATTTTTAAAGTGGTTCTTGATTAGTAAGAGTGTCACAGGTAACAAGGAGGAAAAGATAGGGGGAAAGGGGGAAAGATAAGGCTTTGAGGGGGAAAGATAGATCAGCCATTATCGAAAGACGGAGTAGAGTCGACAGGCCACATACTAATTAATGATAAAACTGGGCTGGACAAATCCAAACATTCATAAATCTGCAGAAATGCACAATTCATTCAAAACACAAAAGGGATTATTTAATCAAATAAACTGGACACTTCAATCGGACAGTAACCAGAGGCATACTATCAGTTATATGATGATAGGCACAAAATTCTGGAGTATCTCAGCGGGACAGGTAGCATCTCTGGAGAGAAGGAATGGGTGACGTTTCGGGTTGAGACCCTTCTTCAGACTGATGTCAGGGGAGTGGGTAGGACAGTTATATGATAACAACAATACATTATGTTTTAAATGTGATGATATTTAGTTTAAACAAAGCCACATTTAAATCTTGCCGAAGGCATCGCAGAAAGGGAAAATGGTTTAATGATGTCATTTTCCTTCAATTTTTAATTTTGAAGTTTTTCTTAATTTGATTATGTCTGCTGTTAATAAACGTGATTTTGCTTACGTAATATTTAACTTTGTAAACCTGCAGTTTCAGGCACTATTAAAAATGACAAATTTGAGTTTCATATTGCTATTCATAAATATTAAGCAGAGAATATTTAGACTGATGTCATTGCTCAGTTTGCAATATTGATTGACTGTTGTTCAAGTCACCAATAAACTTTTAACCACTTAACCACTTTTATACAAACACTCTTTTGGATTGTATTACAACTCATGACAGTCTGTGGCCAGATCCTTTATTTTACAACCAAGTATCAGTTAATTTGCATATTTTATGAATGATTAGCCTGGGGTAAATTTGATCAATTGATGGAAAGAGACAGCATGGTGGAGTAAAGGGCCTGTTTCCAAGTCTACATTAACTATCAATCACACATATACACCAGTCCTATGTATCCCACTTTTGCATACATCCACACACACTAGGGACATTTTACAGAGGCCATTGACCTACGAACCGGAATGTCGTTGGGATGTGGGAGGAAACTGGAGTGACTGGAGGAAACCCACGTATTCACAGGGAGAACGTGTAAACTCCAAAACAGACAGTACCCAAGGTTATTCACAGTGAGACACTAGCTCTACCAGATGAACCACTGTGCCTTGTTATTGTACTGTATTATGAATGAATGAATACGTTTATTGGCCAAGTATTGACATACAAGGAATTTACCTGGTGCTCCGACCACAAATGACAACATGACATACAGTGACAGTTAAGAATGATACATAAAACATTAAACATTAATAATAAAACATTATTGATTAAATTGACCAAAAACATTATTGATTATTGTAACTTTACAAATATTTTAACATCTATCCACCAAAATACATGGTAATAAAAACATCATGCTCTTGCTTTAATATTATCTTTGGTTATGTCATAATTTTCCTATTCCAATATGAGTCTTCCTTTCTTTAACTCAATAATTCAACTGGGACCAGGAAGCTGCTGTATTTTCAAAGATGAAGCTGATATAATTTTAGTACAAGCAGACTGTTCATGAAATTCAAAGTTGGGCACTTTTTCCAGTTGCAGCCAAAGACAGCAGCAATCCAAACTTGACACAACTACGAGGTTTGTCTAAGCTAAATTCTGTTGGAATTCCTACAAATGTAGGTGTACAGCCAAATCCCAAAATTGGACCATGAATTTACTTACCTGATCGGCATGATGTGCCATTTATGCTCTGGGAGTGAAATTTGCTCCATTCTCACAATTCATACTTCTTTGAAGGGAAAGGTACAAATTTGTTCAAGAGATTAGGCATAACAATTTTATGAAATTAGGTTGAAATGGGAACAGCTGTTTGAAACATGCCACCCCATCCGTGACAGCCTACATTGAAAGAGTTGGTAGTGGATCAGTGATAGGATCCACAGACACTCAGATGGCCAAGGCAGAGCACGGCACAGCTGCCTTGGGCAGAGTGTGATCACATCCTGAGAATGCAAGTGGCCATTGTGCTGGTGCAGACACCACAACAGGTGGCATGTAATAGATTGTTCGAAGCTCAGCCTGCTATTTGTGTGTTAACATGGGATAATAGGCAAGTGTACAGTCAGATCCTGTTCCGTGCTTATAAAGCAGGTGCTCTCCACCCTTCTATCTGCATTGACGGTGGGGAGGGGGGGTGGTGGTGAGTGGTTCAGGATTACCATTATGTAACCACATCCCCAGCAGCCTGTGTCCAAAGCTCTGCAGCTGGTTGTGATGGGAAGTTCCAAGGTGCTGAAGGCTTGACTCCTATGATGTCACAAGGTTACCTCAAAGTAAAACTGGTGTGAACAGCAAGCTCTACAAATACATTTAATTCAAAAGAAATTTGAACTGATTGAGACATTAATATTTGTTTTTACGAAGTCATTCCTCGTGGAAATAATTAAGCAAAATTAATATAAATTCTACGACATTGATAATAATGAGTCGGAAGATAGGCAGCTTAATGAAACATGGGTGTTAAAGCCATGTAATTCTCAAACACATGGCACAATTTGGCAAAGGTGCCACTGTGCCAATAAAACATAAGAACATTGCATCTCCAACTGTTTCTGCATTTTAGACTTTAATTAGTCAAGATCTTTTGTTAATGTTAGATTCTCTTTTCTCGTTTTCTGTTGATATTTGAGAAACAGTCAGATAGAAATTCATCGTCTTTCACACAATAATTTTTAATAACATACACCCAATGAACTCCATTTCTGAAATGCCATTACAATAACTTTGCAGGTGCATAGATAGGAAAGGTTTAGTTTAGTTTATTATTGTCACGTGTACTGAGATAGAGTGAAAAGCTTGTTGTTGTGTGCCATCCAGTCAGTGTAAAGACAATACATGGTTGCAATCAAGCTCTCCAGCGTACAGATGTAGCATAAAGAGTATAACATTTAGTGCAAGGTAAAGTCCAAGAAAATCCAATTAAAGATAGTTTGAAGGTCTCCAGTGAAATAGATGAGATGGCAGGACCATTCTTTAGCTGGTGAGAGGATGGTTCAGTCGCCTGATAACAGCTGGGAAGAACTTGTCCCTCAATCTGAAGTTATGCGTTTCACACTTCTGTACCCCTTGTCCAACGGGAGAGGGAAGAAGAGGGAGTGACCAAGGTGAGGCTGGTCCTCGATTATGCTGATGGACTTGCAAAAGCTGAGTGAAGTGTAGATGGAGTCAATGGGAGGGAGGTTGGTTTGTGTGATGGTCTGGGCTATGTTCACAACTCTCTTCAATTTCTTGCGGTCTTGGCTGGAGATGTTTGCAAACAATGCTGTGATGCATCCTGATAAAATGCTTTATATAGTGCACCTGTAGAAGTTGGTGAAGTTGCTGGGGACAGGCTGAACTTCCTATGCCTTCGAAGGAAGTAGAGGCTTTGGTGTGCTTTTTTGGGCATTCCTTCAATGTAGCTATTCCTTCAATGTGGCTGGTCCAGCAAAAACTGATGATGATTTTTATTCCAAAGAATTTGAAGCTTTCAACTTAATCTATTTTGGCATCATCAATGAATACCATGGTGTGTGTGCTACCCTTCGCTTCCCAGAGTCAATCCCAATCTCCTTTGTCTTATTGCCATAGAGGGAGAGGTTGTTGTCTTGGCACCAGAATACAAGGTTCTCATTCTCCTTTCTGTATTCCGTCTCATCATTATTTGTTATCCGGACCACTAGGGTGGTATCATCTGCAAATTTGTAAATTTAGTTGGATTTGTACTTGGCTTCACAGTCGTGGGTATATAAAGGAGTATAGAGGGGGCTGAGAACGCATCCTTGCAGAGCACTAGTGTTGAGGATTATCGTAGAGAATGATTTGTCTTCTAACCTCACTGATTGTGGTCTGTTGGTCAGGAAGTCAGAGGGAAGTCAGAGTTGCAGAGGGAAGTGCTGACTCCAAGTTCTGCGAGTTTGGTAATGAGCTTGGATTGGGATGATGGTATTGAAAGCAGAACTGTAGTCTATGTATAGGAGTATGATATAGGTGTCTTTGTTATCCAGGTGTTCCTGAGATGAGTGCAGGGCCAGGGTGATGGTATCAGCCATGGACCTGTGTAGCGGTAGACAAACTGCAGTGGATCAAGTTTGCTTGGTGGTCTGGAATTAATGTGTTCCATAACTAGCCCCTCAAAGTACACATGATGGTGGATGTCAAGGCCACTGGATGGAAATCATGAAGAAATGAGATCTTGATTTTCTTTGGCACTGGGATGATAGTGGTCTTCCTGAAGCAGATGGGCACCTCAGCATGCAGTAGGGAGAGATTAAAGATGTTAATGAATACTCCTGCTAGTTGGTCCGTGCAGTTCCTAGAAACGCGACCAGGGACTCCATCTGGGCCAATGGCTTTCCATGGATTCACCCTCAGTAAGGCTGATCTATCCTGCACCAGTGACCCTGGGAAGAGGCACACGAGTCTGATGGGATGGGTGTCAACACCCCATTAGCATTCTGGAAGGGCTGAACTATCACCAGCAATGGTGGCTGATTTCGCTTTGCAGCCAGTTAGAGTATTCTGCCGTTGTTAAGTCTACCAGCATCTGAATTATTATACTGGGACTCAAGTTTGCACCCATATTGTCCCTTGGCATTCCTGGAGGCTTCGCGAAATTTATAGTGGTACAAGAAAGCTTGTGTGGGATTGTTTGACTTGTACGCAGCAGTCTTGACTTCACCTGGGAAGGTACCCATCCATGGTTTCCGGTTGGGGAACACTCTGATTGTCTTCGTCGACACGCACTCCTCTACACACTTGCTGATGAAGTCAGTCACAGCAGTGACGCACTCATTCAGGTTGGCTGCAGATTCCCTGAATATGGACCAATCCACTAACACAAAGCAGTCACGTCAGATGTCGTTTGTGTCTACAGACCAGCACAGACAGCTAACTGCACCGGATTTTCCCACTTCAGTTTTTGTTTGTAGGCCAGGGGTAAAAGCACAGCCGGGTGATCATGTTTCCTGATATGTGGCCAGGGAATGGAGCAGTAGGCAGTTTTTATTGATGTGTAACAGTGGTCTGGGTGTGTGATGGCCCCTGGTGGGCCAAGTGACATACTGCTAGTAATTTGGTAGCACACCCTTAAGGTTGGCTTGATTGAAGTCCATAGCTAAATAACCAGCAGCGTGTTTTGTCTCAAGGCTATTGTTAGCGGAGTACAATTCATTCAGAGTAAGCTTGACATCAACATGGGGACGAATGTCGACTACTGTCAGGATAGCAGAGATGAATTCCCTCATCAGGTAGTTAGGATGACACGTCTCAGTTAAATATGCCAGGTCACTCGAACCGCCAAGTCTGAGCATCATGAGGGTATTGATTAGAAAGTAGACTCCTCTGCTTCTAATCTTGCCTCGTGACACAGTGCAGTCCATCAAGAGAAGGGAGAAGCCCTTGGGCTGGATGGCACAGCTCACTTTGTCAGGAGTTTGGAGGGGTATGGGCCAAACACAGGCAGGTGGGACTAGTGCAGATAGGGCATCTTTGTCAGCATGGGCAAGATAGGCCGAAGGGCCTGTTTCCATGCCAAATAACTGTATGACTATGGTACTGAATTTCAGAACTGAAGTTCATGATATTATATCTTGCATTCAGTCAACAATTATTTCCTACCGTATACTTCTGAATATTGCTAATACACAAAATGGGAATTTGAGGGGAAAGCGAAGGATAGATAGATAGATAGATAGATAGATAGATAGATAGATAGATAGATAGATAGATAGATAGATAGATAGATAGATAGATAGATAGATAGATAGATAGATAGATTCACTCATTGGTATTCACTGAATGTTATTGAGTAACAGGCCCTTTGGCCCACAATGTCTGTGACAATATGCACATGCACAGTAAATCTAGCAGATATGCTCTTCCGAGCATACCTCCCGGACACCACAGGATCAACCAGATTCACTGATGTCAACGTAGTTGAGTCCTTGAGCATAGGTGAGGACAAGGTCAAACGCATCCAAGCCCACACCAAGCAAGATGAAATGCTACAAACAGTCACTGACTGACTTACTGAGAGTAATCCAAAATGGATGGCCAGATCACAAGGCAGAAGTCCCAAGGGAGCACAACCATACTTCAACGTCAGAGACGAGTTGAGTGTGCAAGACGGCTTAGTATTCAGAGGAGAGAGAGCGGTAATCCCTGTCACTCTACGCAAAGATATGAAGGAGACACTCCACACCTTTCACCTAGGAGTGGAAGGAACCCTCAGACATGCTAGAGAATGCATTTTCTGGCCCGGAATGAACTTTGATGTGAAGCAGTTCATTTCAAACTGTGAAGCCTGCAGGACGTACGAACAACAGAATCAGAAAGAAACTCTGATGCCCCATGACCTCCCAGATCGCCCATGGGAGAAAGTGGGAACCGATATGTTTGAACTTGAGGGAAAGCAATATTTAATCACAGTTGACTGTCTATCTAATTTCTGGGAAGTAGACAGACTGTACGACCTGAGCAGCAGGACAATCATTGTGAAACTCAAGAGCCATTTGCAAGATACAGAATTCCCAGCACCGTGGTAAGCGATAACGGGACACAATTCTCATCAGCGGAGTTTTCCAAATTGGCCAGGAAATGGGAACTTGACCACTACACAATTTCTCCAAGACATAGCCAAGCTAACGGAAAGGCGGAATCGGCAGTCAAGGCAGCTAAGCGAGTGCTGAAGAAAACCAGTCAATCCAAGACAGATGTTTAGTTGGCAATACTGGAATTGCGCAACACCCCTGCGTAAGGAGTGAACAGTAGTCCTGCACAAAGACTACATGGAAGGAGAACAAGGATGACACTTCCAACTACATCTAACCTCCTTAAACCACATGGTGCTGAGATACTCACAGAAGAGAGGAAAAATATGAAGGATTTGCAAGGAAAACAGTCAAAAATCTACAACCGACATGCCAAGGATCTGCTAATCCTGGAAGGTGATGTCATAATTCTCAAACCCTATAAACTAGGAGATACCAGAAAGCAGAGAGCAACAGTTCAGAAACGATTGGGTGAGAGATCATACGAAGGCGAGACAGAGTCAGGACTTCTAATCCGACGTAATCGAGTGGATCTGAAGAAGACCGGAGAACTACCCCCACACATAACTCCACAGAAGCCACCAGACGTGGAGAAGACTGGGACACCTTTGCAACCTCAGCTGATACGGAAAAAAACAACACAACATGCATCACCAGAAAAAGATGCAACTCGTAAAACTCAGAACACAGAGAAAACTAAACAAAAACAAAGTGACACAACAGAAGAAACTAGAAGCGATGCACCGAATGTACATACTGAAAGGAAAGACATTTCTGAAAGAAACACCACCACAAAGACTAGGGCAGGAAGAGCTATCAGATCGCCGGAAAGGTACGCCGAGTATGTCACAAAGTAATGTTTTTTGTTGTGATGTACCTACATTCTTATGAGAAGAAAGCATGCGAGCATTAGTTTATGTTATTGAAATGTCACAAGTGTGACTATGATGGAAATTGTGAAATAAGACAGAACAGTTGTTTTATTCTGTTAAGTTAAACCATATCAATACGGTGTAATATTATTAAAACTGTTTAAGTTCACTTTGTTTTGGGATCGTTGGAAATGTAATCCCAAAATGTCAAAAAGGAAAGGATGTGACAATATCCAGGTAATTTATGCGTATGAGCTGTACTCATTCTCGCACATGCTCAGTAAATCAGTCAGTGACCTTTGACTTGGAAATAAAGCATTCCTGTTTTTGATTCTAACACGAGTGTGTGTGCAGCCATCTTTCTCTGTATATTATGTGCTAGTTTACTTATTTTGTAAGCAGACATATATCAAAACAACGTCCATGTCCAACAAGATGCCAAATTAAACTAACCTCTCGACTGTACATAATCCATATCCCTCCATATCTATGTGCCTTTCTGAACATTTCTTAAATGCCACTATCATATCTGCATGCCATAATCCTAGCTACACATCAATAATCATATCTATAATCGTACCCCATCCTATGTGCAGTAGGGTGGAGAGCAATCATAGAGAATTACCACTTGCAGCTCCCAGTGATTGGAAACACCGATAAGAATCAATGTATTTTGATTTATCGCAGTATCTCTGGGGTCTAGGATCTACATGCAGAATCTTGTATTTGGCTGCATGGTTTCAGGCTAAAGGAAACATGGGAACTGAAGCTCTAGAAAAAGGATGAGACATCTGACATTTAGGAATGGGATTGAAAGTTTGAGATTAAACTGGGACTGCATGCAATACATTTGTAACAACTGCAAACATTGTGAGGAAAGACCAAGGTAAATAGTACAAGCTTTAGAAAGAAGCAACCAAGCCTCCTTAGAGAATAAAACTATTAAGCCACTGTCCATGTTATGTTTATCCAGAAGGTAATACATAAACATTTAAATACAATTTCCATACTTGCTGAAGATTATTGTGGTTATCATTTTAGTATTACATGACAACAATAACTTGCTAGCAGAGGAGCTAAAATGACTGGCTCCCCACCCTTTCAAGCATATTTATAACACCTTTTAGCTATTGTTTGTGACTATTTTCACACACATACTGCAGCATAGCCTTATGACAGCAGAATAACATCTACCTAGGCCGAGGTCAGAAAGCAAATTTTGAAGTCTATTCTTTCAGCAGGCCCAAGAGATTAAGTTGCCCTGGACCTGTCAAATTAAGGGCAACCAAATCTACATTAGGGTTCATCGTCGAACATGGAATTTCTATCAAAGAGGAACGCCTGTTGGAAAATATGTTAGAAGATCACAATGTCTCCATAATCTTCCAGGCAATCATAAAATGAGGGCTGGAACCAGAGGACAGAAAAACTGCAAATATTATATGCTGCGTTTAGTATGAATTTCAGTCAAATACATTCAGAATGATATCCATTTAATTCCAAAAATAATGCAGAAGGTTTTTTTTTTAAATTAAGCAAAATGAGAATATTTCCCTGTCAGAATCAGGACAAGTAATTTTCACTTTTTATTTTTACCAGAAATGTGTCTATTTCACAGTTCAGATTGTTCAATTACATCCAAACCCTTCAGCAGCTGTCGTTATGCAATGACACATTCTTTCAACAATTGCCATTATATTTTTATATATGTAGAAACTTAGATATTTTATTTCTTAAAGCGCCCACAGACCTGTCACATACATTGTTTAAAACTCACTCACTGGGCATACTTCAAATTCATTTATGTGTAAAACAATGGTTTACTTATGCAATTTTGTTTAAAATAAAATAAATCCAGACACAAAGTTATGTTAAAAGTATACAATGTAATAACTTCATTTATGTAGGAGCTCAGCAGAGAGAGGGCCATTTACATTCTCCAACAGCTCCTCCTACAGGAATTCACAGTTACTTACAAAACTACACCCAATGATCAATAATCCAAGCAGAAAATGTGCACCATGATGGAGAGTACAATGTTTTCACACTGTTCAAATAGATTGATTTTGAGGTTTTCCAGGAATATTGGAAAAAATGGTTATATAATCCTTACCAATTTAGGGATTTAGTTTCACTCAAAGTCTATATGCAATTATGGACACACTTTGAAGAAAAAGCAGTTTGTGTATTAAATGTCATTGGTGGAGTGAGAGAAGGGGGTAGAATTAGATCACCGCAAATGGAAACAAATCATCCATTGCTAAATTCAAAAGACTGAGGGCTCTGGGATTTCTGACTTTGTCAAAGGAACTAATTTTGATTAAAAAAAATATATAACCAATGCCAGAGTACATCAAAATGCTGCCCTTAGAAATGTCCAGATTTCCATTTCCTGTAACAGCAAAGGAAACGCATTATTACTTAAGACCATTTCTGTTAATTGAGTTATTCACCAATGTTGAACAAAAAGGGGGGATATATCAGCTGCAGTTTTTCTCTCCACAGCGCTAGAATAACTCATCTTCAGTATGACTGCATGACAGATAATAACCATATAACAATTACAGCACGGAAACAGGCCATCTCGACCCCTCTAGTCCGTGCCGAACACATAGTCTCCCCTAGTCCCATATACCTGCGCTCAGACCATAACCCTCCATTCCTTTCCCATCCATATAACTATCCAATTTATTTTTAAATGATAAAAACGAACCTGCCTCCACCACCTTCACTGGAAGCTCATTCCACACAGCTACCACTCTCTGCGTAAAGAAGTTCCCCCTCATGTTACCCCTAAACTTCAGTCCCTTAATTCTCAAGTCATGTCCCCTTGTTTGAATCTTCCCTACTCTCAGTGGGAAAAGCTTTTCCACGTCAACTCTGTCTATCCCTCTCATCATTTTAAAAACCTCTATCAAGTCCCCCCTTAACCTTCTGCGCTCCAAAGAATAAAGCCCTAACTTGTTCAACCTTTCTCTGTAACTTAGTTGCTGAAACCCAGGCAACATTCTAGTAAATCTCCTCTGTACTCTCTCTATTTTGTTGACATCCTGTTACTGATGTACTGGCGTTGGAGAGGGTCCAGATGAGGTTTACGAGAATGATCCCAGGATTGATTGGGTTAACAGATGATGAGTGTTTGATTGCACTGGGCCTATACTCACTGGAGGAATGAAGATAGTACTCGAATGATGAGGGGGGTGGGGGTGGGGGCGGGGGGGGGGGGCCTATTGAAACTTACTGAATATTGAAAGGCCTGGATAGAGTAGATGTGGAGAGGATGTCCTAGACTAGTGGGAGAGTCTTAGACCAGAGGCCATAGCCTCAGAATAAAAGGACATACTTTTAGAATGGAGCTGAAGAGGAATTTCTTTAGTCAGAGGGTGGTGAATCTGTGGGATTCATTGCCACAGATGGCTGTGGAGGCCAAGTCATTGGGTATTTTTTTAATGCGCAGATTGACTGATTCTTGATTAGTTAGGGCCTCAGGGGTTATGGGGAGAAGGCAGGAGAATGGAGTTCAGAGGGAAAGATAGATCAGCCACGTTTGAATGGCAGAGTAGACTTGATGCATGCAATGACCTAGTCTTGCTCTAATGAACCATGTATATGAAGGAATTGCAGATGCTGGTTTAAATTGAAGATAGACACAAAATGCTGGAGTAACTCAGCAGGACAGGCATCTCTAGCTTCCTTCTCTCCAGAGATGATGCCTGTCCCGCTGAGTTACTCCAGCATTTGTGTCTATCTTCAATTTATGAACTATGCTCTCCATGGAATATCTTTCAGTCTATCATTAGCAAAGTTCATTTCACAATCTTAATATATTCTGAAGCACTTGAAAACCTCTCAAGTAGATGTACAATGTGGCTAGTGTTGTGGATGACATTCGTGCTTATTTTGGCAAATTGGCTGCAACACATACCAATGGTCAGATAATCACTTCCAGTCATATTATTGAAAGGAATGAAATTCACCAGACCATAGAGGACGATTCCTCTGCTGCTCAGGTGTAGAACCCTTTTATTGTCACCAGCTAGAAGATAAAAGGGATCAGAAGAAAAACACTGCAGATGCTGGATGTCTGAATTCAAAAAACAAATCAGCAGTTATGCAGCAACTTTGAAAAATGAATCAGAGTTAATGATTCAAGTCAAAGACCCTTCATTGGAACTTCTCCCCTGAAAGATGGCACTGTGGACAGTATAGCAGTCTATGCAACTGGTGCGTCACAATGTTGATAACTATATTCTGCACTTTGTATCTTCTCCTATGCTCAATTTATTGTACTCAAGTTTAACTTGATTGTATTTATGTATAGTATTACCTGATCTGTTTGGATAGCATGCAGAACAAAGCTTTTCATTGTAACTTGGTACCCGTGACAATAATAAACCCACTTATTGTTGTACTGGGATACCAGCCCAGTTTCTGCACTCACATCTCAGCAGTGAGATTTTAATCCACAAACCTCCTTCTGAGAGTCAAGAATGGAAATGAGTTGATTAATTCCATTGGAATTTTTTTTTTTTTTCATCTAAATTTCCATAGACTTTTACTTAAAAAAAGCCCTTCTCACTATTTAAGGTACGGACGGATACAGGGGCAAAAGGGGAACCAAGACTGGATATCCTGTGATTCTAATGTTTGTACAGAGATTGTGTGTGCCCTATGTAACTGATCACTAATGCAGAAATATTATTCTTAGGCAAAACACAAAGTGTTGGGGTAACTCAACTTTGGAAGACATGGATAGGTGACCTGTTTGAAGAAGGATCCCAACCCAAAACCTCGCATACCCATGGTTTCCAGAGATGCTGCCTGACCCGCTGAGTTACTCTAGCACTTTGGTTTTTACTCAAGATTCCGTCATCTGCAGTTCTTTGTGTCTCCTTCTTGGGTCTCCTTCTTGGTTAATTGTCAAGGAGTCATAGTAACCTTGGGGAATGGGACTTGCATTGTAATGGGGACTGGTGTTATAGAGTTCTATTTTGCACTGAAGAAATAATTTAAGAATTAAGAACTTAAATTAAGAAATAACTGAATTTTTCAAACAGTTATTTGCACTGATGTATCAAAGTATTATTTATTGCTATGTATTAGGAGTATTGGCAGGACCCAAGGGCTTGAGCTGTATGGAAAGTTTGGGCGGGCCAGGACATTATTCCTTGGAGCGCTGGAGGCTGAGGGGTGATTTTATAGAGGTGTATAAAATAACGGCAGAAAGCAAGAGAGTGAGGGATAACAAATGGATTGAGATATAGAGGATTTTCCATAGGATTAAGGGACAAGTTTTGTTATTCATTGTATTGAAAGTAGAGCTAGATTGCATTGAAACAGGAAGTTCTCTACCAGATTAATGGAGGGAAGGTTGCCATTTGACAGAAGGAGGTAAAGTGACATAAAGGCAATATCTCCACTTATTTTAGGGAAAAGGAGTCTTCCATTCTATAAACATCAATATCTGGACAACAGAATTAATCTTAAAATGGTGCTCCTTGCTATCACTGGTCACTCCGGACAATGCAGGCCATCTCTGAGTAATGAACGGTTTGTTTTTACAGATGTCCACAAGTAAATTTTGACTGGAAATCAGAAAATACATAAAATCATTTAACATGGTAAATATACTATCACAGTATTGTAATGAATGGCAGAAAAAGCATGCAAAACAATTACGAAAGAAAAGGTACTAAAAAGTGAAGAGGGGGAGGACATTAGTTTGGCCATTCGCCGGAACGAAAAGTATGTATGTGTATTGGAATTTGTAACTTAATACTATGAGAGCTCATTGGTATGTAGAGGTGTCCATAAGTCAGGCATTTATAACCTGGAGATGGGCTGTAGCTGATAACCAATGTAACAATAGTAGGAAGAACTATAATATTCAGAATGATGACACAGCCTTAACGAGTGCTGAGAAACGAACAACATTGAAATAGGTGCAAGAGGAGACATATGATCCTTCAAGTTTGCTAGATCATTTATAATGGTTATGATTAAATCAGATCCTGGCCTCAACAACTTCTTGTCCAAACTTTACACCTTGGGATGAGTTCTGGTCTAATTTCGACATTTAGCTTTTCTTGCTTTATTTTCCAGTTTTACCATATAACAGGAAAAGTAGGTTGTTCATAAATCTAAAGCCAGATTTCAAGTATTTCAAAAATATTCCATACTTTTGCCTTTGTAACATAGATTTATATTTTAGAACCTCTGACAGCCCATGCCGTTTCCTAAATGCAAGTTCTACCAAGCATAATCCAGCTTTGTTCTGTAACCAATTTCTGATTGAGGAGACTTCACAAAGATTTCATATGAGAAATGAGCAGTTTTCATGTTATAGGAGCAAAATTAGGCCATTGAATGGTGGAGTAGACTTGATGGACTGATTGGCCTAATTCTACTACAAGAACACATTAATTTTGCCCATCAAGTCTATTCCACCATTCAATCATGGCTGATCTATCTTTCTCTCTCAAACCAATTCTCCTGCCTTCTCCCCATAACCCCTGACACTCCTGCTAATCAAGAATCTGTCAATCTCCACCTTGAAAATATCCATTGACTTTGCCTCCACAGCCGCCTGTGGCAATAAATTCTACCGATTCACCACAGATTCTTGGAAAAGAGTGATGACTCGTGATCAAATGAATCTGTTTTCCTGATTCGGCCCGTATGCTATTTGCAAACACATCCAATGCCTGGAGCAGCAGTGAGATGGTTGTGATAGATGTTGATACTCACGTTCCCCTGGGTGGTGGAGTGGGCCACCAGTGGCAATCAGGCTTCAGGTGACAGTACCCAAAGTCCTACCTCCACCACCAAGCCAATCCTGATGTACCTTAACTTCACTTTATACCTTGGCATTGAATACCTCACCACTGTCAAAAGTGTCTAGCTCCTAACATTCAGTTACATTTTCAAACAGTAGGAATTGATTTTAACTAAGTAATTAAAAAACGATACATTGAGTCAAAAATGCCACAGTTTTGTCAATTAAAAACAGATACACAGTGAAATAAAGAAAAATCAAGAACAAATAAATATATTTTGAAGACGACAGATGGTCCCCTAACCAGGACATTGATGAGATGTTGAAGGATGCAGTGATCCATCAGTGGTGATCTCCAGTGCATCTTCCTTCACTGTGCGCAGACATGGAAATCAAAGCTGTGCTGAACACTATTGACTGGATGGGCAGTAGTTCCCTATGGAACCATAACCCGCAATGAAACACAAACCAGCTCATTGTGTTGGGAATCAGGTTAACTGATTTATTGATCCATAGAGTAAATGCAATGACAAATGTAAACATAACACCATTCTTCATAACCTTGAGAACTGTTGTTATACTACCAGAATAACACGCTGCTTCCCCAACATTTAAATACATAGCAACCAGGTTAATTGTGTTCTCGCCACTGTGTGCACCTTTAAGAGATATGAATCTTCAGCAAAATGAACGTACTTTCAAAGTGTGAAATGACGTATTATAATAATCATTATAATTCTGGGAGAGGACATAGGTGTGAAATGTGTGATACTGAGTTAACCATTAAAAATAAATCATTGCCAAACTGCTGTCGAGATCTCTGGAGAGATATAGTAAGTGATTTAACACCAGGGTCTAAAGAGTGCAATGGTACATTTGTCAATACAGTGATGCACAACATGTGCTATTTCAATGAAGCTCAAACAAAGAGGCAAACATTGCCCAACTAATTTAGCACATGAACATTCCATTTTGGTCAGAGTGTCCAATGAACCCCTTCATGTTCAAAAAGTCACTAAATAAAGTTCAGAAATTAGTAGAAAGCACAATAGATTTTCAACAAGGCAAAATCAAATGTCCAATCTCATTTTTTGTGAGAAGCTAGGACATCAGCTCTTATATTAACTTTCACCAAAGCTAATGAAAACTTGATTTACACATTTTTTTTTGATAGTGCACTGTGTATGGGTTATATGAACTATATTGTTGCACAAAACCTACACAAGTGCAACTCAATAACAAGTTGTTATTTGTTGTTGTAGATCTCACACATAATTTCTCTATTAGTTTCTTGTTACAGTTTTTTTTTACAATCTCACTGGAAATATTATTACATTATTTTAATAGATTTTGAAGATTTTAATGTTTCATATTTTGGTGTCAGTAATATTTAGCATGTGTGGGCTTAACAGCGGGGATATCAATTTGCCATAGCTGGGGCTTGTCCTGCTACAGACATGTATGGCATTGTGCCCTTGCAAGGCCCTGTGTGCAGAGTCTCAGCCCTGACTACTGATCAACACTTAACAAGATGACACTAGTGGGCCCCCAAAAAACAAGGATGTACTTATCAAGTAGATCAGTTATGAGTGTGCACTGCTCTCTGCTGGCAACAAATTCTGGATTTCTTGGGAACGTTTTTCAATTTGATTTTCATTATCCCTCTGAAATCGATAGCAATGTCAAATTTGAATTTTTTGCACTAAATTGTAAAAAATTATAACACGCACATTGCCATCCAGTCTTTCATCATAGATGAAGTATCAATATTGGTATTTATCTTATCTACAATAGTTAACAGCAACTAAATGAAATGTTTTGTTTACAAAAATAATAGAAATAAATTACAAAAATATTGTTACATTTTCTATGTGCAATATTCAAAAAAGCAAGATTGCAATTCTTTTGAGCAAATATAAATTAGTATAATAACTTTGATATTGATCATAGCGTGCTTCATAGAAATGTAAACAAAAAAGTGTACTTTTATAAAGTAAGCACTGCTGCGTACCGTTAATTTAAGATACGTTCAGCTAGATTCTAAGAATATGTCAACTCAATTATTTTCAATTCAGCTATTAATATATCGACAAACCTGTGTAAAGAAATATTGGCAGTAAAGAATGCAGTGTGTGGTTGTGGTGTTGAAGGAGTCGAGCAAGCAAAAGTTTTGAAAAAGCATAATGAAGGATTTCATTCATTGCGGAGCTGTTAGTTCACACCTCCAGGCTTTAACACTCTGCCTTCAAATTCCATTCCAGCAATTTAATATGTAGATAATCTGGTCTATCACTCCAGTGTACACATGAAGAGATTCATATTAAATGAGACCCTGTCTAATCTCTCAGTGTTCTTGAAAAATCCCACAGCACTAAGAAGCAAATCATCTGTTTAATTTCAGTTAACTTGACTAAAATAGAAATTATTCATCATTATAACATTTCTGTTTGTGGGAGATTACTGTGTTTAAATTGGCTGACAAGTGCCTTACCCCATAATTTGTAAAAATGCTCTTTGGGAGATCCAATGGTTGCAAAAGTATGATATTTACATATGTTTACTTTAAGAGTATGGCAATGGGGCCAATATTCAAATAATAGTCTCAATATAATAATAAATATTCTATTTCCGGAAGTGGCGGCGCTGGTGAACGGCTGCGGCTCGCCTGCAGTCCGTTTGTTTTTTACTTTTTTGTGTTGTTTTTTTCGTCTTGTTTAGTCAAGTTTTTGGTTTTTAGGTTTGTGTTATGTGGGGGGGGGGGGGGGGGGGGGGGGAGGTGGGGGGTTGAAACAGGGCTTTCTGTATCTCCCTTCGGGGGAATGCGACTTTCGTGTCATATCCCCCTTCTCTGCCTCCGTCTGTGCTGAGGCCTAATGGCAGAGCTGGCGACCTCGAGGCTCTGGAGGCAGAGCCTGTCAGGACTCGCCCTGGGCTCGCTCCCGTGAGGGCGGCCCGGCTCGGGGCTGGAACGGCGCTCCCGCGAGGGGCTGAGACGCTCCCGTGAGGGCGGTCCGGCTCGAGGGTAACGGCGCTCCCGTGAGGGCGGCCCAGCTCGAGGGTAACGGCGCTCCCGTGAGGGCGACCCAGCTCGAGGGTAATGGCGCTCCCGTGAGGGGCTGAGACGCTCCCGTGAGGGCGGCCTGGCTCGAGGGTAACGGCGCTCCCGTGAGGGCAGCCTGGCTCGAGGGTAACGGCGCTCCCGTGAGGGCGGCCTGGCTCGAGGGTAACGGCGCTCCCGTGAGGGCGACCCAGCTCGAGGGTAATGGCGCTCCCGTGAGGGGCTGAGACGCTCCCGTGAGGGCGGCCTGGCTCGAGGGTAACGGCGCTCCCGTGAGGACGGCCCAGCTCGAGGGTAACGGCGCTCCCGTGAGGGCAGCCTGGCATGGGGCTGAGACGCTCCTGTGAGGGCGGCCTGGCTCGAGGGTGGAACGGCGCTCACGTGAGGGCGACCCGGCTCGGGGCTGGAACGGTGCTCCGGTGGCTGAGACGGCGTGAGGGCGGCGGCGGCCTGAGTCCGGGGTTCGGCCGTGGGCCAGTGGACGACATCGTCAACAGCTGCGCCCGCTGGACTGGAGGGCGGCAGCTTCGACCACCCCCGTTCGTGGAGCTCGGTGAGCCGCGGGACTGACTTACCATCGCCCCGTGGGGTATCGCCTCAGCGCAGAGGGAGAAGAGGAGGAAAGAGACAGCAGCCCTAAGATTTTTGCCTCCATCACTGTGAGGAGGTGCTTGGTGGACTCACTGTGGTGGATGTTAATTTGTGTTTACTGTCTGTTCTGTTGTTTATTATTGTATGTATGGCTGCAGGTAACGACATTTCGTTCAGACCGTAAGGTCTGAATGACAAATAAAGGATCTAATTCTAATTCTAATTCTAATCTAATAGCAAATGAACAGCTTATTGGCAATCAGCAACAAATTGTGGAGTAAATTCAATGCCCTCTGCCATCCAAAAGAACTGACTTGCTTTGTTTAAAAAAAAAATTACCTTGTGCATCTAAAATAGTTTAAAAAAGTCAGGCAGAGATATACACTCCAGATTTAAGACTTCAAGGAGCGATTCACTCCTGGTATAGGACGAAAATATACAAATAGCAGGAGAGAAATAAATGCGTTCTTTAAGTGTGACCGGGTTAATTTAGTGAATATACTGCAGCTTGCTGGATTTGCCTCACCTCATTCCGAACATGAAACTGACACTGCTCCTGCACTAATAGCCGCGCAACAAGGTTTGTTCAGCAAATTACATGCCAAGCTGTAAGGAAAATGTCTCTTCACCCCAAGCTCATAAGTCACTGCACTTCTTTTTGGTCATGGCAGGCATTACCGCAGATCAAAGCCTTGAACAAAGCTTGAAGGTGGCATGAAGCTCAAGTCCCAGAACCATTGGAACAAATGAGACGTTCAAGAGGAGAATTCAAGATGATGCACATGAGCAGGTAAAATATTTTCTGTTTATGTAATCAAGGAGTGCAGTTCCTCAAGAGATACATATGCAAACAAAAATCTTTCAGCAGCTTGAAAGAATGGCAGCAGGGAAATGTAAGCAAATCCTTTCGTTTCTGTATCATTTACATTCAGTGAGATTTTTCATTTACCTGACATCCACATCTAGAAATTCAGATACACAGCTGTTTCCTTTCCAAACATTATATGTCTATAATCAACTTTATTTTTTTTTAAATAGGAGTGGGGACCATTTCCAGGTCAAATCACAGCAATCCAGAAATTCAACTGGATATTTCTGGTCAAGATTCATACTTGGACATCTGACATAATGTCTGTATCAAACTTGAAGCAAATGATACATTTCCCTGGAGAATTAATCTGCTTTGTCCCACAAGAATTTGTCGTTGGGTACTCTGTTGACAACTCAATTTTGCTAGGGGCCAGGATCCCACTAAACCAAGGGGTGTTATTTTTCACCTTTCTTTTGGGCACCCCTTCCCCACAGTTCCAAAGCTTCACCACTAATCTCAATTCCCCCAGGTTGTGAATCACTGAATTTTATCGCCAATCCCACGAATCCTCAAACCGTGTTCTTCCCAGACGGACCAAATTCTGGAGACTGCCATCTTCCCATTCAAGGCCTTGATTTTCTTTTAACCACAACAAGGTACACACACTATACATCTTCCCAAGGCCTGACTGGACTTACAAACTCCAGAAGTCTTTCCACTTATCATCTTTTCTTTCACATGGTTTGCAGTATGCGGGGAAAGTAAGTAACAGGCATGCAGTATGGCTGAAGGCCTTAACCTCAGCTAAAGTTTGCAGCAATTTACGCATGGGCAAAATACTCATAGCCATATGTAACAAGGATTAAAGGGAGCAAAACAATTTCTGAGACATCGTGTTTTTAAATTCTTCTGATAAGTATTTAAAAAAAAGCTATTACTGCCTTGTAGATCCTACAAGGTGGTAATCATTAGTTTAAGGCCATGACCATGTGATATTCCATTCCAAAGTAACATGTTGTTTCACTCCATACTAGTTTCCAGCAGCAGTCTTCTGTTGTACATCTTTATATACATAGACCATACAGACATGGAACAGTACAGCACAGGAACAGGCCCTTTGACCAACAATGTCTGTGATGAATATGATTGAGTTTTACTTTAGTTTAGAGATACAGCGCGAAAACAGGCCCACGAGTCTGCTCCGACAAGCGATAACCCAATGCGCTAACACTGTCCTACATAATATATACAATGTATCGCACTGTACAATTTTCAATGTTGTTTTACCAAAGCCAATTAACCATCATACCTGTACGTCTTTGGAGTGTGGGAGGGAACCGGACCACCCAGAGAAAACCCACGCAGGTCACGGGAAGAACGCACAAATTCCGTAAAGACAGCGCCTGTAGTCAGGATTGAAGCTGGGTCTCTGGTGCTGGAAGGCAGCAACTCTACCGCTGTGTCACTGTGATGCCAAGTTAATCTCCTCTGCCTGCACGTTGACTGTATCTCTCCATATTAATGTGCCTATCTAAAATGCATCTTAAATGCCACTAGTGTATATGCTTCCACCACCACCACTCAGTGTAAAATAAACTTACCACACACATATTCGTTAAACTTTGCTCCTTTCATCTTAAAGCTATGCCCTCTGGTATTTGATATTTCCATCCTGGGAAATAGATAGGGTTAGCAGACATAACCAAGGTCTCTCATAATTTTACATATTTTGATCATGCCTTCACTCAACCACCAGCATTCCAGAGAAAACTATCCAAGTCTGTCCAACCAATCCCTGCAACAAATATTCTCTCTGTCAAGCAACATTCTGATCAAACTTTTCTGCACTCTCTTCAAAATAATTATATCCTTTTTGTAATGTGATGATCAGTACTGCACACAACACCCAATGTGCAGCCTAGCTAAAGTCCTATAGAGCCGCAACATGACTTCATGACTCTTAGACTCAATGCCTTGACTTCTGAAATTATACCGTTACATACTTTGTCTTTCCCACTATCTTGTGATTCCACTTTCAGGGAGTTGTAGATTTCTACCCTAAGATCCCTCCATATGTCAATGCTGTTAGGTTCTTGCCATTAACTGTATACTTTCCACTAACATTCATACTCCCAAAGGGCAACAAGCTCTACTTGCTAATATTAATGTCTGTGTGCCATTTCTCCACCCATATCTGGAACAACTCCACCCATACCTGGAATTGAGAGCCTCCCTCACTCTCCATAACATCACACATTTTGGCATTGTCAGTAAACTTACTAAGCAACACATCTACATTCATGGCCAAGTTATCTATATACATCACAAACACCACTCAGCACTGAATCCTGCAGAATACCACTAGTTACAGACGTCCAACCAGAATAACACCCTTCCACCACCAACCTTTGGCTTCTTCAGATAAACCAGGTCTGAATCCAAACTATCAAGTAATTGTGGATTACATGCATCTTAATTTTCTAGATCAGCCTACATTGAGACACTTTATTAATGCCTTACCAAGTTCCATGTACACAACATGCATTTTCCAACCAGTGGAATTCTTTGCCACAGAAGTCTGTGGAGGACAAGTCAATGGATATGTTTATAGATAGATTCTTGATTAGTATGGATGTCAGGGGTCATGGGGAAAAGGCAGAAGAATTGGGTTAGGAGGGAGAGATATATCAGTCATGATTGAATGGCATAGACGATGGGCCGAAATGCCTAATTCTGCTCCTATCACTTGTGCACCCTCAAAAATCACCTTTATCACATACGTTAAACGTTCAAAGCAGTTGGTAAGATATGACCTGCTGCGGACAAAACTATGGCATCTGTCCCTAATTAGCCCAGCCTATCCCAAGGCATTCTCTCCAATAGCTTTTCTAATGCTGATGGGAATAACATTTAGTGCAAGGTAAAGCCAGGAAAGTCCAATCGAAGATAGTACGGGGTCACCAATGGGGTACATAGTAATTCAAGACTGCTCTCTTGTTGTGATTGAGTTGCCTGATAACAGCTGGGAAGAAACTGTCCCTGAATCTGGAATTCTAATGCTTGCCAATGCTTCTTTTATCTTTTTAAATCAAATTTAGAATTCAAGATCCACTCATCCTGCCATCTTTATCCCTCCTCCTTACTGAACACGCTAGTTCTGAACTCAATAAGATGATCTTAAAACAACTCCCACATAGCCAATGTGGATTTACTCAATAACAGCTGATCTTAAATTACTCTCCATACAGAAACTAGTGTCTCGCCCTGTCTATTGAATCCCCTATTGCTAGGACTCACCTACCTTGCTGTTCAACAGACTCAGTGCCATTGTCCTGGCTGTTGTTACTATTTGACCTCCACAGGCTATCACCCCCAATTGTATCTAAAATGGGAAAGCCACAGTTGGTTTATAATTGCTCACTGGTATATTTGCCACCTAAATAAATCTCACACATTTACAACAAGGAGAATCTAATCTACCACTGTTTTTTTGGACATGGACTGGACATGGAACATTGAATAGAGCATAAGAACAGGCCTTTCAGCTTGCAAAATGTCTGTGCCAAACATAAAGCAAACCAACTCATCTGCTTGCACATGACCCATATCCCTCCATCCCCAGCATACCCATATTCCTATCCAAAAATGTCTTAAATAGCACTATTGTATCTAAATATCAGATATGCTATGGATCATTCAAAAATAGATGCTTGACAACAGTTCAAAATTCTATATGTGGATTAAGTTACAAGAACAATTTATGCTTATAGTTCAGCTCTGATCTTTACTAAATAGTATTGAAATATGTTAAATCTCGGGGGGAAAGGAAAAATAATAAAACATTTGTTTATTGGTAATCTGTTCTACCCTGGATGGGGTCGTCTAGTCCAGTTTAGTGGTCAGCCCCAAGCACACAAAGACCTGAATTTTAAAATCCTCACAAAACCTCTCCGATTACACAGTGAAGCTTTCACATCAAAGAACCAGGACAGCACAGATGACATTTATTTCTATTTTTATTGTGATTCTCTGTTTATCGCAGCTGACAGAGGCTGGAAATTGGAACAAATTTTGTGGAGTTGCCAGAGTAACTGAGCAGGTCAAGCAGTATCTCTGTTTGAAAATGCACAACATTTGGGTCACTCCATCCAGAGTACAGAGGAGTCAAGAGTGTTTTATTATCAATAGTCCCAGATAGAACAATGAATTCGAACTTCTAAATTCTAAATTCTAACTTACAGCAGCACAACAGAATATATAAACACAGTACACTATAAACAATATAATAAACAAGAAAAAAAAATGTTCAGAGTGTATATACACCCTGAACATTTATATATACACTCACAAACACATATAAATATACATACATATGCACAGGTACACATTAGAACAAACAAATAATAGTGCAATAATAATAATAGTCTAAGTAGTTCAGAGTTTATTGGATGTTCTAGTGTTTTATAGCCTGACGGCTGTAGGAAAAAAGCTGTTCCTAAACCTTGAAGTTAAAGTTTTCAGGCTCCTGTACCTCTTTCCCAGGGGTGAAATGAGTGTGTGGCCAGGATGGTGTGGGTCTCTGATGATGCTGGCTGCATTTTTGTGGTAGCAATTCCTGTAAATCCCTTTGATGGTGGGGAGATCAGAGCCAGTGATGGGCATAATTTTTTGCAGTCTTCGCTCCTGGGCATTCAAGTTGCCGAACCAAGCCGTGATGCAACCAGTCAATACGATCACTACTGTACACCTGTAGAAGTTCAAGAGAATCCTTTCTGACATACCGAATCTCCGCAATCTTCTCAGGAAGTAGATACATTGAAGGACTTTCTTTATAATTGCATCAGTGTAGAAAGATGTGGGGGAGATGAGTGGGACAAGACCTAGAATGACATTTATCTTGTGTTCAGTTATCTTTGAGCACAAGCCATCTGTTCTGCTAAGAGTTGAGAGTAACAATCTATAGAATATGCACTATACTTTTATGGACAATTCCATTTAACAACTACACAGTAATAATGACCTTGAATGTCTTCAAAAATAATACCATGGTATTTTAATACATCTGCAAGTCTAATCTGATCTTTTGTTCAATGTCTTGAAATGGAGAGGAGGAGGAATTTCTTTAGCCAGAGGGTGATGAATCTGTGGAACTCATTGCCACAGACGGCTGTGGAGGTCAAAAAATTGGATATTTTCAAAGCGAAGATTGCTGGTTCTTGATTGGTAAGGGAGTCAAAGGTTACGGGAGAAGACAGGAGAAAGCAGTTGAGAGGGAAAAATAGATCAGCCATGATAGAATGGTAGAGCATACTTGATGAGGCGAATGGCCCAATACTGCTCTGATGATCTTATCGGCAAGATGTCAGGTCGAACAATGTAGCACTCCCTCATTAAATTGTCAGCTTGGATATTGTGTTCAAATCTTACTTGCGGCACCTGAACCCAAAATCCTCCCAGGCAGAATGCTACCTACTGTGCAACAGCTGACACTGATATAATGTATTACATGCATCCAACTAAAAACCTGTTACCAAACAGCAGTCGCAATGTTTATATTATTTCCCTGCAGGTCTGGATTTTGATGAATCAAGCAGTGATGAACAAATTGGATTTCCGTAATAGCATTGGCCTACTCTCAGTGTTACTGTGTAAAAAAAAACAATGGTGCAATTAATGATTAATTAAAGAGCAATTTGTTACTATTATCCTTCAGAATGGTTCCCACATTAATTGATTCATTCAGGAACTCAGGAGAATTTGCCCTGATGTCACATTGCTGATTAGAATCTTGAGCTTGGCCGTTCAAACTTCGTTTTAAACATGCATTGATTTTTTAATATTTTCACCAATTAGAAAGAATTAAAAAGGAATTTGTAATTTTCCTGCAATGTTTTTTCTCTGAAGGGAGGCATCAGAGTCACCTTAGTTTAAGGATTTTTTAAGTGCCAAATCTAAAGACTGCAAATGAATTTAATCCACTGGACCTGTGCACAGGCTGCAAAAGCATTTTAGCAGCACCCGGACAAATAGGAAGCTGAAGACTGAGAGTGAGATGTTGCAGGCATATTATAAGATCAGTGCGTTAAAAGAGCTATGACTCCTTTGGGATTCCCCAGTGGGGCTACGGTTACACTCATGATATTGCCCCCCTGTGGAGAAAGGAATGCAATCTAGTTCACAAGCATGAGGCCAGCCCAAGCTTTGATTTAACACACTCATCCATACAGTGGTTAAATTGTTCTTTCAACTCTAATTATTCTTAATTTGCACTCCATGTCTGACAGCAGGGCAGAAGGTGTGAAAGTCCAATCCCCTCCCCTAGAGCCTGACTGATAATTACACACAAAGTCGATCTTTCTGGCTATGTCGAAGAACACTACAAAGCACAGGTTATGTGAACCTTCTACATGTTGTTTAGTGGCACGCAAACTGATAAATCATTGATCTCAAAGGGAGTAGAAGATTAAGGAATTGAGAGTACACTTCAAGAGCTGGCGGCAAGATGACAACCTGTACTGGCGGAAACACCACACCAACAGCAGTCCAAGTCAACTAGCAGAGGGCTGGTCTTAACGTTAAATATGCAACTAGGTCCTTAATTCTATTCATTTGGAGGTTTGCCTTTTAAAAAAGATTCTTAAAACCAATAGATACACGGGGAAATGCTCATGCTGGAATCTGGAGCACCAAGAAAAAGCCTCAAATTGCTGGAGAAACTCCAGGGTTGGCACACAACACAACCCTATTGCATCAAGATGCTGCTTGACACACAATTGCTTCCAATCAAAAAAACCCTGCATTTGGACTGAGAGAGATGAGTGAAGATAACAGGTATAAAGAGGAAAGTCTCAATGTCTTGATGCAGAGTTTTGATGCAGGTAACAGCAGCAATCCACACACAGATGCTGCTCGATCTGTTGCGTTGCTGCGCAGTTTATATTTTGCTCCTTGAAATAGATATTAAGGAATATTGTTGAAAATATGACCGTCTCAAAGAGATCAATTCAAAATGTAGGATGCTTAGGCCTGATTTGAAGGGGTTCCACACATTTCATAGGTTGAAGAGTTGAAAGATGTTACAGTACTCAGATCAAGATCATGAAGGAACTGCAATAAGGTTGAGAAGCATAGAAACATAGAATCATAGAAAATAGGTGCAGGAGTAGGCCATTCGGCCCTTCGAGCCTGCACCGCCATTCAATATGATCATGGCTGATCATCCAAATCAATATCCAATACCTGCCTTCTCTCCATACCCCCTGATCCCTTTAGCCACAAGGGCCACATCTAACTCCATCTTAAATCTAGCCAATGAACTGGCCTCAACTACCTTCTGTGGCAGAGAGTTTAAAAAAAGGAAATATTACTTAAAAGACAAGATAATGTGGAATGACTTCATCACCACACTATCCATTTTCAGGGAGCTAGGAACTTGCACCCCAAGATCTTTCTGTGAAACCCTTTACTATGTGTTCTCCATTTGATGTCCCAAAATGTATTACCGCACCCAAATTAAATTCCATCTGCCAGCACTCCGCCAACTTTCCAACTTATCTACATCCTTCTACAACTTTTCATGGCCTTCTTCATCTTCTACTACTAGACCAACCTTTATCTCTTCAGCAAACTTATGCTGGAATAGTTAAGTCTAAAAGTGACAAATGAGAGTGCCCCAGTAGATGCCATGTCAAGCAAAAATGGGCAATATTTTATTGGTAAAAATTGGGCAGTCATAGCTCATGGTGCTGGTATGTGTTCTGAAATTCATTTGGAGGTTTGCGAAAAGCAGCAAAAATGACTTGTATCTTCCCAATAGGACACCAAATCCTGCAGAAACTCATCGGGTCAGGGATGATCTCTGGAGAACATAGATAGGTGACGTTTCAGGTTGGGACACTTCTTCATACTGATTGTGTGTGGGGTGGGGGGTGACTAAAAGCTGAGTGAGGGAAAAGAAAGCTCACACAGAGAGAGGCAAGGCAGGACTAAGCATGGTAAGTTATAGGTGGACACAGGTGAGAGGGTTTATAATCGACAGATGGTTGGAGCAAAGACCAGAGATTAAAGTTTAATAACAATGTTGGTATTGTTGCTAAGTGAGCAGTGGGCTGTGCATTCAGAGGATTTAATAACAATGTTGAGATTGATCATCCCAATGTTTATTTGCTGGAAATTTTTGATCATTAGTATTAATATCATATAGCAGTCTGACAATTAAGGGTTGAATAGGTCAGAATTGATGCCATGAGATAGATTTGCGTGGATTCAATTCACAGTAGGAAACTGGCCTAGTTTCACACAATAGTTGTGGATAATAAAGGGACAATAGAGGTTTCTCTCTCTGGGACCCCACCATAATGCTGTGGCAGCAGGAAATAATTGCAGGTGATTCTCTGCTACAAGATACAAATGGTGAAGATGGCAGCACAGTAATCCTGAGAAAGGCTGCAAACTGATTGATAGAACAAGTGGGAGAGATTACCTTTATCATAGCAATATATCATCACAAATGACACATTACAATGATAAAGGTAATCAATGGTAAAATCAAAACTATTGTTTTGATAATAGGTAGAGCAAAGAAAAAGATACAGAATGCAAAATACCATTCTCAGCATTGTAGTGTAACAGGCCCATTAGAACTGCCAAGTCTCGTGGGAGATAAACTATTCAAATCGGGGACAAATATATGAATTGGGAACAATAGTAAGCCACTGAGTCCATCTCTGCCCTTTAGTAAGATCATGGCTGATCTGTTTGCAATCTAAACTCTGCACATTCTTCCACCTCCAAGCATTCACCCGGTTGCTTAGTAATCATCTACCTACATGTAGTGAATCTGTGAAATTCTTTGCCACAGAAAGGCTGTGGAGACCAAGTCAGCGGATCTATTTAAGGCAGATTCTCAAGAGCGAGATCAAGAGCGAATGGCGGAGTAGACTTGATGGGCCGAATAGCCTAATTCTGCTGTAATCACTTCCGATCTTATGTGCTTTAATATTCGGAGAACTCTTCCGCCACCCTTTGAGAAAGAGATTGCCAAACACTCTCAACTGTTTTCAACCTCTCACTTCTGAGGTCTGAGGTTCCCACCTGCTTTAAAAGGGCATCAATAATACCGGTGCCCAAGAAGAGCAAGGTGACGTGCCTCAATGACTATCGAGTGGCACCACCATCTGTGGTGATAAAGTTCTTTGAGAGGTTGATTACGGCGCATATCAACTCCTTCCTCGACAAGAACCTCGACTCACTGCAGTTTGCTTACTGCCACAACAGTTGGATGCGATCTCACTGGCTCTCCACTCCGCTCTGGACCACTTGGACAACAAAAACTCATATGTCAGGCTGTTATTCATAGACTATAGCTCGGCGTTTAATACCATCATCCCCTCCAAGCTGGTTACCATGCTCTCAGATCTGGGTCTCTGCACATCCCTCTGCAATTGGATCCTCGACTTCCTCATCTACAGACCACAGCTTGTCCGTATTGGTGGAAATGTATCATCCTCGTTAACAAACAGCACGGGAGCACCTTAAGGCTGCGTGCTCAGCCCCCTGCTGTACTCACTCTATACTCATGACTGCGTATCCGGACATAGTGCGAACTCCATCATCAAGTTCGCCGATGACACCACTGTTGTGGGACGAATCACTGATGGTGATAAGTCAGAGTATAGAAGTGAGATTGACCGATTGACCAAATGGTGCCAGCACAACAACCTGGCTCTCATCACGGGCAAAACCAAGGAACTGATGGTGGACTTTGGAAGGGGTAGGATAGGGACCCACAATTCCGTTTATATCAAAGGGACAATGGTGGAAAGGGTCAAGAACCTCAAATTCCTGGGAGTGCATGTTTCCGAACATCTTTCCTGGTCCCAGCACACTGTTGCAATCATAAAAAAGGCACATCGGCGCCTCTACTTCCTGAGAAGATTACGGAGAGTCGGTATGTCAAGGAGGACTCTCTCGGACTTCTACAGGTACACAGTAGAGAGCATACTGACTGGTTGCATCGTGGCTTGGTTCGCCAACTTGAACGTCCATGAGCCGAAAAGATTGCAGACAGTTGTGACCACTGCCCAGTCCATCATCGGCTCTGACCTCCGCACCATCAAAGGGATCCATCACAGCCGCTGCCTCAAAAAGGCTGCCAATAACATCGAAGACCCACACCATCCTGGCCACACACTCATCTCTCTGTTGCCATCGGGAAGAAGGTACAGGAGCTTGAAATCTGGAACATCCAGGTTCAGGAACAGCCACTTCCCCACAGCCATCAGGCTATTAAACTCGCCATCAAACAAACTCTGAACAATAAGCCTATTGCAATTTATCTGTTTATTTATATATATATATATATATATATATATATATATATATATGGTCTGTGGTATATAGACACACTGAACTTTTAGCTGCCGTTCCATATTTTACTTCGGAGTCACGTGAGTGACTACGTGAAGAACCCCGCCAGGACGTATGCGTGTCATATCGCTACACGCATTGCAACGAGTCACAGCAGGGGGAACGACGTTCCCCTTAGCGGCAGAATTTGAAAGCCGGGAACAGCAGGTAAGGAGACTCTGCGTTCCTTCCACTTATCTTACAGGTGGAGGCATGGACCAGATCCACGAAGGCTGCGAAAAAGCTGGCGGGGGAGAACCGCGGAGTTGCGGGCAGCCAGCAGCAGCAGCCAACGGCACGCCAATCTCCCGTAATGGGAACAGCTGTGCCCGACTTTGCTCCGGCACCGGCCACGGCCGGGCGGTAGAGCGAAGCAAAAAACTAACAGAGTCGTTGACTCCGATGAGTCCGACTCTGAATAGCCGCGAGCGGCCAGTGCCCGTGAGCATTGGGGCCGGTTGGAGCGGCTTCAGGAGCAGCCGCGAGCGGCCAGTGCCCATGAGCATTGGAGCCGGTTGGAGCGGCTGGGAGGGGGGAACAAGAGCAGCCGCGAGCGGCCAGTGCCCGTGAGCATTGGAGCTGGTTGGAGCGGCTGCAGGAACTGGAGCAGCCACGAGCGGCCAGTGCCCGTGAGCATTGGGGCCGGTTGGAGCGGCTTCAGGAGCAGCCGCGAGCGGCCAGTGCCCGAGAGCATTGGAGCCGGTTGGAGCGGCTTGAATACAGGAGCAGCCACGAGTGGCCAGTGCCCGAGAGCATTGGAGCCAGTTGGAGCGGCTGTTGGAGCAAATACTCCAAAGTGACAGGCTCCAGGAGATGGAGACTAGTCACAGTGGGCAGCTAGTAAGTCCTACAGCAGTACCTCTTGCAGGGCTGCACAGTGTTTCTCCCTCATCAGAGGGGAGTACAGGAGGTCAATTCTGGGCTAACCCTGAAGAGGGGTGTGCAGAACATACCACTAGTGCGCATGGGGTGCAAGAAAACCTATTGGATATGGTGTCCCAGTTTATTCAACCCGACCAAACTGGCCAAAACCTGGAACCTAAAATAGCTGCAAGTATCGATTACTTGTCATTCAACCAGCTATAAGGACAGGCATTATTGGACACCACAGCAAGACACTTACCACCAGGGAACTGCAAATCACTGAATGTTCCCAGTGTCAACCAGTGTATTTGAAAACATGTCGGAGCCTCAATCAGAGCCAGGGACTTGAAACTACAGAAAGTTCTGAAAGTCCTAACAGCGGGAATTACGGTTTTCGCCCGCACAATAAACGAAAAAGACATGACACAAGATCACCAGGATGCTGGCTTTATTTTACAACTACCAATACGAGTAAACAGCATTAGGAAGAGTGCCATCCAACCGGCTTTAGACCCTAATTTGCAGGCCTATGCAAACCTGGAACCTCCAAACCACCAATATTACTATTTGGAGGCAACTTATCAAAACAGGTAAAAGAACTTGACGAAGAGAGTAAAACCCTGGGGCTCATTAAAGCAACGTATAAAAACTACTTCGGCCAGAAACAGCACCCCTACGCACCACCAGTCGGCCAAGACAAACTGGTGAAAGCTCGAAGGCCAGGAACACTCAACATCGGTCTTTTTTAGGCCATGGCCCAGACTGGCCTTCCTGGGAAATGCGCTAACCCTCAACACCGACCCAACTACAGATCCAGACACCGGCGCCTCAACGTCCACAGAGGATGCCGAAAAAAGTAACAAACCTACCAATAGTAACCATGGAGGTAGGTGGGTCTGGTTCCTTACGAGGTTGGTGGGAGATTACAATTCTATCTGGATGCATGGAATAAATTAACTACCAACACTTATATTTTCAGAAGTATAGGGTTATACCATAGAATTCATACAAAAACATAATCCTCCAGTTCAGCATGTACCGAACCGAATGTTCGTGCTTACAGGCAAAGAAAAATCAAAAGCGCATGCTGAACTTTTATAAGTGGCCTTATAAAAAAGGAGTAATGGAGGAACCCAACACGAATCACAGGAATTCGTGTCCAAAATCTTTATCATAAACAAGATGGTGGTTGCCGCATCATCATAGATTTGACTAATTTGAATACTTTCGTACTATATATTCATTACTAGATGGAAACCTTTGTTACTGCTATGCAATTGATTTCCTAAGGTCACTACATGGCAAGCATTGATGTAAAAAATGCTTACTATACAGTACCCATTAGAGGTGACCACAGATGTTATTTAACACAATGGATCATCTGGGGTTCACCCTTAACTCAGTTCACATGTCAGTGACTTTGCCGAAAGAAAGGTTACAGCCTTAATGGAGGCTTGCAGCAAAATCATTGACATCACAAAACCATCCATCAGACTGGTAGCAAGAATAATTGGCATAATAGTGGCTGCGTTTCCAGCCACACAAATTGGACCTTTACATTATCAAAAATTACAGAGGGCTAAAATACGAGGACTCATAAATTATGGTGGTCATTTTGACAGACCAATGAAGCTACCAACAGAGGCCATAATGGAACTAAAATGGTGGAAAGATAACATTAGGCATTGTTCCAATCCAAACATTATCAGCAACCCGTCTATGGTACTACAAACTGATGCCAGTGCACTTGGTTGGGGTGCTACCAATTCCATCTCCAGCTGTGGGGGAGATGGAATGCACAGGTGGCATCATTATTACAAACACTGGGCATAAACTACCTGGGAATGTTAAGTGCATTCCATGGCCTTAAGTCATATTGTTCTGGGTTATATCACCAGCATGTTAGACTACAAATTGACAACACCACCGTGGTAGCATATATCAACCATATGGATGGAAACAAATCGACATCATGTGACAATCTGGCCAACACAATTTGGCAATAGTGTATCCAGAGAGATATTTGGATATCAACTACCTACTTACCAGGTAAACTAAATTTAGTGGCAGACACCAGGTCACACAAATTCAATGAAAACACTGAATGGATGTTGGATAAAAATGTATTTGCTGAAATTACAGCACGGTATGGAACACCAGATATCGACCTATTCGCATCCAGGCTCACACCAGTTATCGAATTATGTTCATGGGAACCAGAACCTGAGGCAGCGGCAACAGATGCATTTTCGCTGCATTGGGGGATATTGTTTATTTATGCATTCCCTCCTTTCTGCCTCATCATTCGGGTATTAAGGAAAATATAGCAAGACTCCGCATCTGGTATTTTGATAGTACCCGATTGGCCTACTCAACCATGGGTCCCGGTGATACTCGACATGGTATTAGAACCATGCATCACCATCCATCATAGACCTAATTTACTGGTTCATCCCGCAACAAGGGGAAGTTACCCATGTCATAATTATATAAACCTATTAATTTGTAGAGTTTGAAAGCACCTCTACTACACCTGGGACTGACGGACCAAACAGTGGATATTATTTCAGTGGCCCACAGACAGTCCACCAAAAAACAGTACTTGGTGTCATCAAGAAATGGGAAAATTACTGTCACAACAATAACATCACCCACAGATCTATGAACATCCCGTCTGTTCTGGAATTCCTGGCAAGCCTCCATTACGATGAGAGGTTCAGTCATAGTGCCATAAACTGCGCCAGAAGTGCTCTGTCAACATACCTGTGGCAAGGAACAGAGCGGCATTCTGTTGGGACACACCCTGGTAACCAAACTCATGAGGAGCATTTTTAATGTTAATCCCCCAAGAACCAGGTACTCCCAAATATGGGATGTGAGCATTGTACTGACCATGTTAAGAAACTGGTCTCCAGCTACAGCTCTGTCCCTACAGAAACTGACTATGAAAACAGTCATGCTGATGGCCTTGGTCACGGCACAAAGGGTCCAGTCGCTACAGAAACTAAGGCTGGACAACATGACTATTTCATCTGGAAATTTAACTTTTCACATCAATGAATTTGTCAAACAGAACAGACAGGGGTCAGCAGGGCTAAAAACAGAATTCAGTGCCTACCCGACAGATGATCGTCTCTGTATTGTAACACACTTACTATTATATATGGAGTATACTAAGATCATCAGAGGCAAAGAAATGTCACTTTTAATCAGCTACAAACAGCCACTCAAAAAAGTGACAGTCCAGACCATCTCTAGATGGCTAAAACAGGTCCTAATAAAGGCTGGAGTAGACACTAGCATTTTAAAATCGCACTCCACCAGGGCTGCAGCTACATCGGCAGCTATGAAGTTGGATGTTCCTATGGACCAAATCCTCAAGACAGCAGGATGGTCAACGGAGAAAACTTTCCAACGATTTTATAACAAACCAGTCATTGAACCTGGAACATTTGCAGAAACAATTTTAAGTTCTGTAATATAATTTTACCCCATAAATAGGGGCTATAATTTGGTGTTAATATATTTATCGTTGGGTTTTTAATATCGTATTGATGTCTAATGATGTTAACACTATTCTCCCCATAATCAAGGCAGATGTGATGCATGGAATCGTTTCCACGGCATGAAATCACAGAGCTTTAAAATCTTCACGTAGTCACTCACGTGACTCCGAAGTAAAATAGTAAGATTAAAGGAGAATTTACCAGTTTGAAGTTTGATCGTTATTTTATGAAGAGTAACGTTGAGGGATTACGTGCCCTCCGCTCCCACCCTTGATCATATTCTCAACTGGTATCTCTTCTCTAATCTTACTATGGTTAGTCATTACAGTTATCTGTGATTTCACACCGCTGCTTTGAAGAATGACACGCATGCGTCCTGGCGGGGTTCTTCACGTAATCCCTCAACGTTACTCCTCATAAAATAACGATCAAACTTCAAACTGGTAAGTTCTCGTTTAATCTTACTATTATGTTTACATATTCTGTTGTGCTGCAGCAAGGAAGAATGTCATTGTCCTATCTGGGACACATGACAATAACACTCCTGACTCTTCACTTGACCGCCAGAGAAAAAGCTCACCGGTCTTAAAAGTTCTGACTTCTAATTTTCTTGGTGTTCCAGAGAAGTCTAGCCACAATCCCTACACAACCAATCATTTCTATATTTTTCAGGCCGTTGTTAATGGAATACTTACCGATGCTGTAATGGGCCAGCAAAACCTAATTCAGGGTGTAATCAATCAAATTCACTCAAATGCCACCAACTCTGCATTTATTTCCCCACATAGGCAGGGTGCCTACCAATCTGCCATCTCCAGCTACTTTTAAAATGACAATACAAAATCAGTTTGGAACATGAATGCCAAGTTCCTGGAATTTTTGTGACATTTTCCAAATTAAAGCTGGTACTGAATGGCAGCTCACCACTCTTTGCATTCCCCAGGGCAATTTGAATGTATTAAGCCATAGCAGCATTAATAATTGGCTTCTACCCAATCCTCCTGAAATCCAAACCTAGCATATGGTGTTATTTTATAGTGTTGATTCTTCAGCAAACACCTCTACTTGGAGACATGGCGGTGCCCTGGTTGGCTGCGGCAGCGTTGACTCCCGATAGCGATAGTGACAAGTTTTCTACGATTAGTGACAGGTTTTCTACAATCCGGCTTCATAACTTGCAGCGGGCAGGTTGCAAGTTAACGTACGATCATGGGTCATTACTGGAATTACAACAGTTAAGCAGTAGAGACTACGTGGACGTTGAACTTGAGGAACGCCTGCACTGTCTCGGACTGCTGCGTCGGGAGGACCCAGCGGCCTGCAGAGCCGCGGAGACATTCACAAACACTGGCCGCTGCAGAAGGACACGGAGGCGGCGCTACATAAGGACACGGAGGCGGCGCTACAGAAGACGGAAGCGGGGCTGTCGAGGTGGGCTAACGGCGAGGCTAAAGGCTAACCCGTGGAGGACACCGCTCCCATCCGTACTCCTGTCGAATGTCCGCTCTCTGGAAAATAAAATAGATTATTTACATCTGGATCTCACAACAAAAAGGGAGGTGAGAGACTGCTGCGCTATAGTTCTGACAGAGACATGGCTAAACTCATCTGTACCTGATGCGGCTGTTAGCTTAGGGGGGCTAACAACATTCCGGCTCGACAGGGACACTGTTTTGACTGGTAAATCCCGGGGTAGGGGTGTGTGCATCTACACAAACAGCAGCTGGTGTAATAATGCTACCGCTGTTTCCAGCCACTGCTCTCCGGACATAGAGTTTTTGACTGTGAAATGCAGGCCATTCTATCTGCCACGGGAGTTTACTGTGGTTAGCATTACTGCTGTATACATCCCCCCCGCGGCCAACACTAAGGAGGCTCTGCGTATTCTCTACCGTTCCTTCAGTGAGCTGCAAAGAAATCATCCAGAGGGCGTTGTCATTGTTGCTGGGGACTTTAACCAGGCCAACATGAAGACTGTCCTCCCTCATTTCCATCAATATGTGGACTTTGCTACACGTGGAGAGAATACGCTGGACCGGGTCTACAGTAACATCAAGCAGGCTTTCAGAGCAGCACCCCGGCCTCACCTCGGCTCCTCTGACCACCTCTCTGTAATGCTCATCCCAGCCTATAAGCCCCTGCTGATCAGAGAGAAACCCACTGTGAAGCAGGTTAGAGTCTGGTCTGAGGGAGCTACAGAAGCACTCCAGGACTGCTTTGAGTGCACGGACTGGGACATGTTCAGGACAGCAGCCACTTACAACCAAAACATCAATGTGGATGAGTATGCCATGTCAGTGTCGGGATACATACAGAAGTGCATGGAGGACGTCACTGTCATCAGGAACATCACAACCCGGGCCAACCACAAACCTTGGATTACTGCAGAGGTGCGTGCCATGCTGAAAGCACGGAATGCGGCTTTTAAATCTGGTGATTTGGGGGCTCTGAGAACAGCGAGAGCCAACCTCAACCGTGAAATAAGGAAAGCAAAGCGCGCCCACGGACAGAAAATCCAGGGTTTCTTCCAGGATGATACCAACACCAGGAACATGTGGGAAGGCATCCGGGCTATAACAAACTACAAGGCCCCTCAGATGTCTTGTAAGGATGACACAGACTTTCTCAATGAAATCAATAATCATTTCGGCAGGTTTGAGGCACTGAACACCACTACAGTGAGGAAATTAGAGCCTCAACCAGGAGAACAGACACTGTCTTTTGAAACTGCTGAAGTTCGCAGAATCCTGGAGGGCATTGACAAGCGAAAGGCAGCAGGACCGGATAACATACCGGGGCGTCTGCTTAGGGGATGTGCCGACCAGCTGGCCCTGGTACTGACAGACATTTTTAACACCTCCCTGAACCAGGCCATTGTTCCATCATGTTTCAAGACAGCCACCATCATACCAGTTCCCAAAAATTCCACAATAACCTGCCTGAATGATTACCGCCCCGTAGCACTCACACCAATAATAAGTGCTTTGAGAGGCTTATTAAGCAGCACATGGTCTCTAAACTCCCCTCCAGTTTTGACCCGTTCCAGTTTGCTTATCGCCCGAACCGCTCCACAGAGGATGCTATCTCCTCTGCAGTCCACCTGAGCCTACAACACCTGGAGGAGAAGAACACCCACGTGCGGATGCTGTTTGTTGACTTCAGCTCAGCATTCAATACGATAATCCCCCAGCATCTGGTGAGCAAACTGGCACCCCTAGGATTCAATACCACACTATGTGAGGTTATCCATTTTGGTGGCAAAAACAGGAAAGCAGACTATTATCTAAATGGTGGCCGACTAGGAAAAGGGGAGATTCAGCGAGACCTGGGTGTCATGGTACACCAGTCATTGAAAGTGGGCATGCAGGTGCAGCAGGCAGTGAAGAAAGCGAATGGTATGTTAGCTTTCATAGCAAAAGGATTTGAGTATAGGAGCAGGGAGGTTCTACTGCAGTTGTACAGGGTCTTGGTGAGACCACACCTGGAGTATTGCGTACAGTTTTGGTCTCCAAATCTGAGGAAGGACATTATTGCCATAGAGGGAGTGCAGAGAAGGTTCACCAGACTGATTCCTGGGATGTCAGGACTGTCTTATGAAGAAAGACTGGATAGACTTGGTTTATACTCTCTAGAATTTAGGAGATTGAGAGGGGATCTTATAGAAACTTACAAAATTCTTAAGGGGTTGGACAGGCTAGATGCAGGAAGATTGCTCCCGATGTTGGGGAAGTCCAGGACAAGGGGTCACAGCTTAAGGATAAGGGGGAAATCCTTTAAAACCGAGATGAGAAGAACTTTTTTCACACAGAGAGTGGTGAATCTCTGGAACTCCCTGCCACAGAGGGTAGTCGAGGCCAGTTCATTGGCTATATTTAAGAGGGAGTTAGATGTGGCCCTTGTGGCTAAGGGGATCAGAGGGTATGGAGAGAAGGCAGGTACGGGATACTGAGTTGGATGATCAGCCATGATCATATTGAATGGCGGTGCAGGCTCGAAGGGCCGAATGGCCTACTCCTGCACCTAATTTCTATGTTTCTATGTTTCTATGCAACTGGATCCTGGATTTCCTTTATGAAAGACCCCAGTATGTGCGGGTGGGGAAGAACACCTCCTCGGTCATCACACTGAGCACCGGCTCCCCTCAGGGCTGTGTCCTGAGTCCGCTGCTCTTCACATTGATGACACATGACTGTGTTGCTAGGTCCACTACTAACCATATCATCAAATACGCGGATGACACAACAGTAGTGGGCCTCATCCGCAACAACGACGACCAGGCATACAGAGAGGAGGTGGAGCAGCTGGTGAGCTGGTGCAGCAGGAACAACCTTCTCCTAAATGTGGACAAAACCAAGGAGATTGTCGTCGACTTCAGAAAGAAAAATCAGCCCAGTCACACTCTGCTGTGCATCAACAACTTAGCAGTGGAGCAGGTGAAAAGCATCAAGTTCCTGGGAGTGCATATAACGGATACCTTAACTTGGAACACAAACATCACATCTCTGATAAAACGGGCACAGCAGCGTTTGTACTTCCTCCGCAGGATGATAAGATCACACCTCCACCCTCCCATCCTCACCACATTCTACAGAAGCACCATTGAATCAGTCATGACCAGCTGCATCTCTATGTGGTGCGGCGGCTGTACAGCTGCGGACTGAAAGTGCCTTCAGAGAGTGGTGAGGACAGCGGAAAAAATCATTGGGACTTCTCTTCCTTCCATTATGGACATTGGTTACAAACGCTGTCTGACAAGAGCTAAGGGCATTACCAGAGCCCCCACACACCCACAATATGGACTGTTTACACTGCTGAACTCTGGGAGGAGGCACCGCAGCATGAAGAGCGGTACAACCAGGTTCTGCAACAGCTTCATCCCCCAGGCCATAAGACTATTGAACTCACAATCAAACCGAGGCTAGATTTTTACCGAGGCCACTTTTAAAAACTTTCCTACATATCTATTTTACAGAACTATGCGCATGAAGCACTTTTTATGGACACACTAAGCACTTTTACTGATCGCCTGATATAAATGTTATATTCTGCTGCTACTTTGAAGAGTCAATGCAACGAAATTTCGTTCAATGTGCACTGTGTCTATGTGTATACCTGAATGACAATTAAAGTTATACTACTACTACTTACGCAACTAACTAATGCGACTCTAATACGATGATATAAAGTGGAGAAATGAACAGCCAAAACAAGTCCTGGTCAGCCATGTAATGCAATCTCATGGCCAGATTGTAAAGTTTATACAAGCGTCAAGTTCAAATTGATTTTCTACTTTGATGGAGAAAAGGGATATCTGATACACATTTACGCAGGCACAATAGGGTCATTCATTGGTCATTTTTAAACATGAGAGATTGGATGGTATCACTGAATAATAATCCTTCACGGAAAATTAAAACCAAGTTACATAGAACATCAAACAGAACAGGCCCTTTGGCCCACAATGTGCCAAACATAACGGCAAGATAAACTAATGTGAAGAATGGTCCCAACCCAAAACATCACCTATGCATGTTCTCCAGAGATGCTGCCCAACCCGCTGAGTTACTCCAGCGCTGTCATTTAAAAAAAATAATAATCTTATCTGTCTGCATCCATATCCCACTATTCACCTATCTAAAAGCTTCTTAAAAGCTGCAGTTGTATTTGCCTCCACCACCACACCTAGCAGTGCATTTCAGGCATCCACCACCTTCTGTAAGAAAACTGGCTCTGCACATCTCAGTTAAAACATTTCACTTTCACTTTAAAGCTATACTCTCTAATCTTTAACATTTCCACTCTGGGAGAAAGATTCCAACTGTCGACAGTCTCAATTTTGTATACATATCAGGTCTCCCCTCAACCTTCAGCATTCCAGAGAAAACAAACCAAGTTGATTCAAAGATTCATGCTTTCAAGACAGAGGCTCAGTGCTCAAATCCAACAGTAAAAATGCCACGTTAATATAAAGATTAAATCTAAAAATTAATTATAAATAGTGAAATTAGGACCATACAAATAAACACAGTCAACTTGCCATGTTGTGCTCATGGCATGGGGCACTGGCTTGTATTAGAAAATCCAACCCACCAATTCTGGAAAAGTTTGTTCATTGCAAGAGGAATATTTTTTATTTAGGAATTTTTGTTGACAAGGAATGAAATGAACAAACTCAATCGGAGAGACAGTGTAAGGTGGCCCGTAAGTATTTTATTATAACTTATATCCATCATGGTAAATATTCACCTTTGGTAGCACTATGGCAATCTGGTAAAGTCATTCACTTGCCCAGTGAGTGGAGGACCTAACCCACTGCCACATCATCGATGATGAAAACATACCTCAATGAGCTTCTATCTTGATATATTCAAGTTTCCCTTTTTTACATGCATTACCAGGGGTGGCGGTCAAAGGACATATGGTAGCTGCACTGGCAGCAGCCTCTGCCTACAGCCTGTCTGTTATTTCTATCTTTTTTTAAATTTTCAGTTAGTCCAAAGTCTGTTTTGGGGGGGAACTTTTACTTTTCTATGTGGGGGAGGGGGTCAGGGTAAGGGGGAAACCGTCTCCCAGTCTCTTCCTGTCGGGGACGCGACTATTTCGCCGAGTCGCGTCCTCGCCCCCCACCTCGCGGCCTACCAGCTGGATCAGAGCAGCCTTTCCTGCCAGGGACCGGGAACCGGTTCTTGAATGTATCTTGAATCTTGAGTATCTTTTAAAAAGCTTTTAGATAGACAGATTTTAGGGTGGTACGGTGGTGCAGCAGTAGAGCTGCTACCTTACAGCGCTTGTAATGGCGGAAACCTGGGTTAGACTACGGGTGCTGTTTGTATGGAGTTTGTATGTTCTCCCCATGACCGCATGGGTTTTCTCAGGGATCTTCGGTTTCCTCCCACACTCCAAAGACGTATAGGTATGTAGGTTAATTTGCTTGGTAAATGTAAACATTGTCCCTAGTGTGTGTTGGATAGTTAATCGCTGATCAGTGTGGACCCAGTGGACCGAAGGGCTTGTTTCCGCGTAGGATCTCTAAAGTAAACGAAACATCAATTTGCAAAGAACATGTGCAGGCAGAGAAGAGTTTAACTTGACATCATGTTTGGCACAGACATTGTGAGCCAAGGAGCCTCTTCCTCAAACAGTGAATGCCAGGCATCTGACAAATTGCTACACATGCCTTGTTGCTACATCTTGGATTATCAGGTATAGGTTTAGTTTAGAGAAATGGAGAGAGCGGAAATAGGCCCTTCGGCCCACAGAGTCCACGCCGACCTGCGTTCCCCGCACACTGACACTATCCTACACACTGCAGGGATTATTTACAATTATATCTAGCCATCTGGCCTACAAAAATTTATGTATTTGGAGTGTGGAGAAAACCAGAGCTCCCAGAGAAATCCCGCGCAGGTCACATGGAAAATGTACAAACACCGTATGGACAAGTAGCCACGGTCAGGATCGAACCAGAGTCTCTAGCGCCGAAGGAAGTAATTCAACCGCTGCGCCACCATGACATCCCATTGTGTTCTATTGTGGTGACTGTCAATCCGCATCAAGTTTTGATAGATCTCCAACAGTGAGGAAAATAGAATGAAAGAGAAAGATTCATTCCAGACACAGGAATCACAAGACCAGTTAGGAGCACAAATAGAGTTCTGGGAACTTATCCACTTGTTGCCCACATTTAGGATAAACTGAACACAGGGGAAAATAAGTCACCAAGCACATTCATCACAAGTTCAATAAACACTTTAACCAGTAGAGGGAGCAAACAACCACTCCAGGCATAATCCTCAAAACCACAAGCAACAAGAGAAATACAGTAATGAATATCACAACTTAAAGCTATAGCAAAGTTTAGTGAACAGTATAATGTTCATACTACATCGGTATGGGTAAATAGTGTTCATCTAAAACGGATACTTAAACAGCAAACTGGAGTGCTCGATTGGTGCCTGTGATCTATTTGAAAGTATTAGGCATCACCACATGGAGATGAGCCACACTTTACATTAGCAGTGATCAAGGCATGGAAAACAATATGGTTGGTTGTCTGAGATAATTGGCAACAACTAAACTTGGGGAGCTTCAGTCTGCCATCTGTGCCGAATTTCAATGCATCTTTCTCACCTGGTGCAAGTACAACTCAAGACCAGATATGTGCAAGCTATGTACTGGAGGTCAAGCCCTCTCCTGTTGGGTCTTGGATAAGATAGTGTTTATTAATGTCAGTGCGGCCCCACATGTCTTTCCGAGCATGAATGGCGATCCTTTTTTTTTGCGGGAGTGGGGGGGGATATCAATGGGGGGGATAGCAAGGTCTTCCTGTTATTGCAACTATTCCCTTTCATAAATCAATTAACTAATACTTACAAGAAGGCACTGACAGCTGAATGGCTTTATGGTCAGAGTATCTCTGGATATGAGGAACAAGAGATGGAATACAAGTTCTGGGCAAAAGATACCTTCAGCAGCAGTGTGACATTTCCAGAGTACAATATTCCAGTGTTAGCAAGCTTTATGAATTGACTTTTCCAAGGGGCTTCAATCCAGATGGCGTAACAACGTCCATTAAACTAGGAACGGTACAAATAAATGACTCATGATTTTGGCTTCAAGGCAGAAAAAGCAATGACATGGCAAGTGTAACATTAGTATTTGAGCAGTTTTGGGAATGTGACAGACATGGTGGGATTTGAATTTGAATTTGTCCTTTTATGTCATGATCATAGTGTGGATTTGCTGCAAAAATCTTGTAAAAATGAGGAATATGATAAGGTAAGTTTCTGTCATTCATAAACTTTCCTTTCACCACTAATCATGATCACCTTAAATGCTCATTAAATGCTCATTCACCAACAATTTCAGAAACATCATACACATATTAAGATATCTCAATAGTGTCAAAAAGACAAATTCATAACGTTCAGATGGATACATTTTTAGATGTGGACACAATTAGGATCTGGATCGATTGGCCAGGTGGGCAGAGGAATGGTTGATAGAATTTAATACAGAAAAGTGTGAGGTGTTGCATTTTGAGGTGTCAAACAAGGGCAGGACCTGCACAGCAAATGGTTGGCCTCTAGGTAGTGTCGTACAGCAGAAGGATCTAGCAGTACAGGTGCATGGTTCCTTGAAGGTCAAGTCACAGGTAGATAAGGTGTTCAAAAAGGCTTTTGGCACTTTGGCCTTCATCAGTCAGAATATTGAGTATAGAAAGAAGCTGGGAGCTCATGTTGCAATTGAATAAGACATTGGTGAGACCGCATTTAGAATATTGTGTTCTGTTCTGGGCACCATGTTATAGGAAAGATATTGTCAAGCTTGAAAGGGTTCAGAAAAGATTTATGAAGATGTTGCCAGGACTAGAGGGTGTGAGCTATAGTGAGAGGTTGAGTAGGCTGGGTCTCTATTCAATGGAGCACAGGAGGATGAGGGGAGATCTTACAGAGGTACTTTTAATCTTCCCTCACGCAATTTAAATATTATGCTTTAATATTCTTCCTACCTACATAGTTATCCTCAATCAAGAGGATCCCAATGTTAGAGAGCTTAGTTTAGTTTAGACATAACTGGGAAGTGGCCCTTCGGCCCAACACATCCGCACCAACCAGAAATCCCCGTACACTAGCACTATCCTATAGACTGGGGATAATTTACAATCTTAACCAAAGCCGATCTACAAACCTCTATGTCTTTGGAGTGTGGGAGGAAGCCAGAGCACGTTAGTCAAAAACAAGGTAGGCAAATCTCCAGGGCTTAATCTGATACATCCGAGGACATTGTAGGAAACTGGAGAGGAAATTGCGGGACCCCTGGTTGAAATTTACGTCATCCTCAAATCCAGGAGAGGTGCCAGAAGACTCGAGGGCGGCAAATGTTGTGCCTCTTTTCAAGAAGGGCTGCAGGGCTGCTGTAGATGTTGTATATGGAATTCAGTAAAGCATTCGACAAGGTTCTGCATGGTAGGCTGCTCAGGAACGTTAAATCGCATGTGATCCAAGGAGACAGCTAAATGGATAGCAAATTGGCTCCATGGAAGGAAGCAGAGGGTGATGGTGGAAGGTTGCTTCTAGGACTGGAGGCCTGTGACTAGTGGTGTACCTCAGGGTTCGGTGCTGTGCCTGTTATTGTTTGTCATCTATATCAATGATTTGGATGAGAACATATAGGGCAAGATTAGCAAATGATACAAAAGTTAGTGGTTTTGCAGATAGTGAAGATGGTTGTAAAAGATTGCAGCAGGGACTGGATCGATTGGCCAAGTGGGCGGAGGAATAGTTGATGGAATACAGAAAAGTGTGAGATGTTGCATTTTGGGACGTCGAACAAGGGCAGGACTTACACAGTAAATGGTAGGCCTCTGGGTAGTGTTGTAGAGCAGAGGGATCTAGGAGCATGGGTTCAATCAGAATATTGAATATAGAAGTTGGGAGGTCATGTTGCAGTTGTACAAGACGTTGTTAAGACTTCATTTAGAATATTGTGTTCAGTTCTGGGCACCATGTTATAGGTAAGATATTGTCAAGCTTGAAAGGGTTCAGAAAAGATTTACGAGGAGTAGAGGGTATGAACGAGAGGGAGAGGTTGAGCAGTCTCTATTCCATGGATCGCAGGAGGATGAGGGAAGATCTTCAATACAAATTTATTTGTCATTTGAGCCCCAGTGAGACTCAAACGAAATTTTGTTTCCACAGCCATACAAACAAAAACAATGTCCTACAGACATACACACAATTAAGTTCACACAAACATCCATCACAGTGAACCCACTGTGATGGAAGGCAAAAGTATTTTCTCTCCCCTGCTCTCCATGTCTCTCCCGATGTCCAAGCCCCAGGCGGGCGATGATAAGTCCCACGGCCATTTTAGGCCGTGCCGGGTGATTTACGGCCCCGCTCCCGGTCTAGAAGTCTCGAAGTTGAAGCCCCCGGCGGGCGCTGGAATGTCCCACGGCCACGAAGCCGTGCCGGGTGATGTACTTCCCCGCTCCGGGTCGTTCCAAACCCCGCGACACGGGCTGGAGAAGTCGCATTGCGGGAGCTCCGGGAAGCGGTCTCTCTCTCCCCCCGGACCCGCGAGCTCCCGATGTCCCAGTCCACCGGACCTGCGGCTGCGTTGCTGGAGCCTCCGAGCCCCAGGAGTCGAGTCGCAGCAGCGAGTCACCACCGCTCCCCACGTTCCGAGGCCGGCCAGCCCCACGATGGTGAGTAGTCCGCAGCGCAGTCTCCCGAGCCCCCGGGTCATTCAGGTTGGAGGCCGCTCCACGGTGCTAGGCCCCAACGACAACGGAGACCCGACAGGGAAAAGGTCGGGTCTCCCGGACAGGGAAGAGATTTTAAACGGTTTCCCCCACCCCCCCCCCCCCGCCCCCCACATATACACATTTAAAAACCAGTATTTAAAAAACACCAAACACTACATTTAACTAGACAAAAAATAAAAAAAGACAAACAGGCTGTAGGAGCCGCTGCAACGAGTCGCGCCGCCACCATCTTAATGAGATATACAAAATCATGAGAGGAATAGATCGGGTAGATGTACAGAGTTTTTTGCCCAGACTAGAGGAACCGAGGACCAGAGGACAGGTTCAAGGTGAAGGGGAAAAGGAATCCGAGGGGTAACCTTTTCACACAAAGGGTGGTGGGCATATGGAACAAGTTGCCAGAGGAGGTAGTTGAGGCTGGGACTATGCCATCGTTTAAGAAACAATTAGACAGGTACATGGATAGGACAGGTTTGGAGGGATAAAGACCAATCGCAGGCAAGTGGGACTAGTGTAGCTGGAACACTATTGGCCAGTGTGGGTGAGTTGGGCCGAAGGGCCTGTTTCCACACTGTATCACAATGACAAAGTGTTGGAGTAACTAAACAGGTTATTCAGCACCTCTGGAGAGATGATGTTTTAGATTGATACCCTTCTTCAGACTCTGAAGAGATTAAATGGCCTGCTCAAGCTTCTATTTCTTATTTTCGTGTGTTCAGTGCAGGTACATTTGTATTCTTAAACAATCTCTTTCCACTTCAGGAATCCAATCTGAATAAAAACTGCACAAATCACATGTAGACCCATCTTGATGTTGACACAAGAGGGAAACTCTGTATCCTATACTTTGTTAATAGTGATTTAGCCCTACCACATCTAACAGGCCAAACTGCTCAATCTTTTTATCACTTAGTAAGAAAAAAAATACAACCTATCCAGAGCAGCTGTCACAAAACATTAATCTTTCACATACAGTAACTGCTTGCTACGTGATCTGATTTCATAAAGTACTGCTTTCATAATTCAATCAAGAACTCTCATGTTTACATTGAACAGTGACACCTAATGACACCTGACACATTTAACAAAGGTTACCTGGAAGAATTTATGTTGAAATATCTGTGCACTGAATATAGTAACTAAAAAGGTCAGTTCTTTGACATCCCAAGGGTTAACAGAGGCATCTTACAAGCTAATCATCACAATGCTTCTTCAAGGCAGGGATATAAGTTCTTGGCATACCATGCAAAACAGACCACGCACATGCACAAGGCTATATTAATGAATTCAGGAAATTACATGCCTCCGAGGACAAATGGGGTTTCCTTTTAAACAATGTTGTTTCATAGCAAACAGTTAGTTTAAAGCTGATTATGCAAGAACTGTCGGTTTAGAAATTAATTTACAAAAGTTCAATATGAATGTAACGATACAATTGAAAACTGACAACATGGCAATATTATGCTCATATCCGGGCTTCTCAGCACTAGTCAGAAAATTAAGCTCGTTACTTTCCAATGGGATTTTCATTTGGCCCAACAGGATTTTCATTTGCCCCAATGCCAGCTTTCTGATGTGAAGTTTCCCCACGTGACAATAAACAGTGCAATATTTGCATGCTGTGAGATTTTTGACTATACTAATCTAAACATAATAATAGCCACTTACTGTGCGAATGATCAATAGTGAACACTGTGCAGTGAACACTAGCACTGGTGATCATTAGGCTGATGTGCTGTAATTCTTATTAGTTTAAGGAGTGCTGTAATCTTTGTCATTGCAGATCTCAACCTTTCAGTGTCTTTCACAAACAACGCAAGGCAACACAATTTTTTAGATGATCATTTCAGAGACCAGTGAAATTCAAAATTGCTCTGGAGATGAATTTAGTGATGCACCCCTATTGACATCATGTGAGGAGTTTACATATAATAAAGAAACAAGCGTAATGACAAACACAAATCTCTCTGAATAGTCAGGTGTTGAATTCCTTGTTGGGTGCCAACACAGCCAAAATTGGGTTAGGTCCATTTTTAACGGCACTGTGCCTTTTTAGACTTTTTTATAAATCTTCTAGGTCAAGCAGTTTAACTGCATTGAGGCAATTGGGTGGAGATGTAGAGCTGATGTTGTCAGTATACATAGGAGAGATAACCTTTTTGCCTCCAGATGTTACTTAAATTAATCACATCAAAAAGGGAGAGAGAGTGTACAACGCTAGATTGTGAATATTTCCCTGAAGTAACAGTGCAGGGACGGGAAGACAACCCAGCACTGGGATTTTTTGGTCACAGCTGTACTGCTAACTCAGTGAGACAAATCCTATTGAGGCACTCAAGGGAGACAAACCAATGTGGTGTGCATTGTAGTTAACTTTAATCAAACATTGCAATGACCAAGAGAGAGCTATGCTGATACTACACCAGATTCACAGACTTTGTATAATCATTAGTGGCTTTGGGTGAACCCGCTGTGTTGCCTGGCACAACTGAAAGTTAGGATTGGATACATTTAAACACGTTGCAAGAGAAAAGATGAGCATCGATTTGAGACCCAACAGCAGGGTTTGAGAATTTAGAAGTGGAAATGCAGTTTAAAAGGTCATCAATGTTTACAAGCTTTTCATCTACTCATTTAATGAAAGCTAATTATATAAAATAATTCAATCCTTCAGCAGCAAAAGCTTTGGTGTAAAAATAATTGGTTATAAAAAGAATAAAGTGCAGTTGGTGGTTTCCTATAGAAAGCCCATTTTGATCAGACCAGGGGAGATAAACTTAGTGTTGAACTATGATATGTACTAATTTTAGAACTTTAGATAGTTTCACAGTCCAGTCTCTGCAACAGCAATTGCAGAGCTCCGGTTTGATCTTCTATATTTTCCATATATTAAGCAGCATAATAAAGAGCAGTTTCTTACAACATTAAGCATTCACGTACAGCCACAGGAAGCATTCACTATCTTTAACAAAGGCTCCACAAATAGACACAGACCTCTCATTTTTGTGCAGTTGTGAACTTGGTTTGTGGTTTTAGCCTTTATGCTATCTGCAGAGAACAGAACCCTTTGAGCTATTTGTACAACAGGCAGTTTGCTACCACAGAAAATTGTTGCTCAACAGCACTTCACTATCACTTGTGCATATATCATTTTAATGGCAACACCAATCTTCCGCCTTTTTAAAAAAAAGGCTGGCATAGGTGAAACATTGGAGATCGGATACTCGTGGCTATGGTATCCTTAACTTAGCTGCAAGATTGAACTACATTGAAAAACAAAGTAATTTTGTTCTTTTGACAATTTTGAGAGGATCGAAAAGGGAATCATTTCACAGCTGTGTATTTTGAATATTCTGAATTTTGGAAATATGGAACATAATAGGAAATTATAGGCCCTTCAGCCCACAATGTCTGATGACTAGATTTCCGGAGTTTTGTGCATCAGATTATTACATACTGCATGGATGGGTGGAGTGTTATTTGTTCTAAGTGAGCTAATGGAAGAAGAGGGCCAAGTAATAGTTAACCAGCTGGAGTAGTGTTTATTGCACATGCATCAAGAGTCAAGAGTGTTTCATTGTCATATGTACTGATAATGAAAGCAAAATTCTAATGTGCTGCAGCACAGATAATGTATAATAATCAAAAGCTCAGGCCTTCAAGTCCTGGCAACATCATCGTAAATCCTTTTTACACCCTTTCCACCTTACCAACATACATCCTACAGCAGGGTGACCAAACCTGAACACAATACTCCAACTGTGGCCTCACCCATGCCTTGTACAGCTATAACATCCCAATTTCTATACTCAATACGCTGACCAATGAAGGCCGAAAGTCGCCTTGACCACCTTATGTACCCATGTGGTATGTAGTGTTCAAGAACCTGATGGTTCCTGAGGGAGGAAGCAACCTGAAGAGCACGAAACAGGAAAAGGGATTTTAAACAAAATTATGCTTTGGATACCAGATTTTCCCAACATATTCTATTTCCATCTTTGAAACTTTACTATTTTCATCTTAATGGATGAACGTGTGTGGGGCATATTTATAGTGGCAACAGAAACCGTGCTGCTGAGAGTGGAGCATGTTGTTTGTGAATTGGTCCAATCTTACCAGAGCTCGTACACAACTTTTAAAGTTTAAGTTTTGGTATTTTGGTTACAAATAAAAAATCTATGTAAAATACAGTCAATGGTCAAGTATGATTTAAACTTTTTACTTCAACTCACAGAGGATTGTAGATAATTCTAAGCACCTCAGTACATTTAGAGCCTCTTTGACCACTTTTAGTTCCATGTCCCACCAGACAAACCAAACACCCAACAAAACCAAAACTTCTAAAAGTCTAAGCTAGAAACTTAGTTTAACCATCTGAAATAAATGTGAAGCGAATGAGCAATTCTGAGAGGGTGAACAGGTGAATTAGCTGATTTTAACCTTAAGACCACCTGGTCCACAATAGTCTAATTGAAGATTAGGCATATTTCAAAAACTATTCTCAATTCAGTTTTGCACAAATTAGGTGCTTGGGTTACATTCCCGGAATGCAAGGGCAGGCTCAGTGAGTACATTATGACCAAATCAGCATGTTAATATGATAGGGATATTGACTTAATGTTGTAAAGAATTCAGCTTAGCAGTGTACAGAAAATAAGATCTCTGGTTCAGATTTGTCTTTGTTCTGCCAGAATCAGGCCAAGGGAGAAGGAAATCAGAGTCATCATTGTCATTGGCAACTGCCTATCAACACTTACTGGCGGAGGAGAAAAGGATGACCGGGAATTATACTAAACAGTTTGGGAATTTCACTGTGTGGGCAATGAAAGAATTCCCCACCTACTCTGAAACAAATGCTTGCTCAGGGGTAATATTTCTGACATAAGCAGAAACTTCTGTATTCGAGGAAGTAGAGCTTCTTTGGCACATTTCACAGTCCCACTCATTCACTTCGTTTAAACCACATTCTTCCAAGGAAACTACATAAAATTACCACACTTAAAGAGAAGATATGCTGAAAAAAAATGTTTTGTTGGACAACTGCTGTAATTGATGGTGAGTAAGTTTGTAGATTGTCAAATCTCTAGAGCAATGCTTTGTCTTAAACCTCTATCCTGGAGGCACTTACGAGTCAGGAGGCCACAGCAGGGTTAGGTCAATGCTCTTGCACTCGATGGGAGATCATAACAGAGAATCAGTGTTACATAGTGAACATTTCTCATTGCCACAATTCTTTTTATTGCAGTTTAGAGATGTAGTTTGGAAACAAGTCCTTCAGCCCACAGTGACCACCAATCGCCAACACACTAGTTTCATCCTACACACTAGGGACAATTCACAGAAGCCAATTAATCTATAAACTTGCACATCCTTGGAATGCGAGAGGAAAACAGAGAATCCTGAGAAACCCCACACGGTCACAGGGAGAACGTGTCAGAGAGGACTCTCTTGAACTTCTACAGGTGTACAGTAGAAAGCATATTGACTAGTTACATGGGTTGGTTCAACAACATCAATGCCCAGGAATGAAGAAGACTGCATAAAGTGGTGAACATTAAATGTTGGCCCAGTCCATCATGGGTTCTGACCATACCATCAAAGGGATTTACAGGAGTCACTGCCTCAAAAAGGCAACCAGCATCAGAGACCCTCACCACCCTGGCCACATACTCATTTCACTCTTCACATCGGGAAGAAGATATGGAGCCTGAAACCTGTAACGCCCAGGAAGAGCTCAGCTTCTTCCCTACAGCCATTAGGCTATTAAACACTACAACCTCCAAAAAGTTGAGAGCATTAATGCTAGACAGTACAGTGTTTCCATCCTCAACACTGGGTGCTTATAATCAGGGGCACTTGTGCACTTCTTATTTCATGGGAAACTTGCTGAAGAAAATGCATGAATGTTCGAGATTTTCCAATATTTCGCCAATTCCACCAGTAGAAACATACCGGGAAAACCTCAGCAGAAATTCTTAAACTATCTGCTCTCCTCATTCACTCAGAGTCTACGATGAATGTCAAGTGTGACAGAGAACTCACAAGCTTTTTTGAATTCCTTGTAGCCCTACATGAGCAAATGTGGATTTTTGGTTGACATTTTCTGTCTTACAGCCTGTGTGAATGATATTGCTTACTTTGCATATGCAATACATTTTATGTAATTTAAGGTATTGAGTTTTTGGTCACGATTACTGTAGGTCATGTTCAAACTGCTCACTTTTTTTCTCTGTGCTACAATTACATTGTGTGTTCTTGCCTCTGTTGGTGATAATAGGCTCAGCTCACATTATAATCCAGGCCAACATTTGAATGCAGTAGAGAGAGAATGTTGTTCTCTCAGTGACAACAGATTTCCAAGGGGATATTAAAGCCTGGACCCATCTACTCTCACTTTTTAAGAGAAACAAGAGAATTGTACTGACATATATCCCTTCATCAAAGCAGCATTAAAAACTTCTTGCCTAGAAATTAATCCCATTTTTGCACTAGTGAACGCACATGGATTGGACTCGAGGGAAGGAATTGCAAAAGCAGTGTGCGATGTGCTGAAGTAACTAGATTTTGTGTCTTACCCGAAGATAGATTTCCAGGCATTTAAAATGTCCCTCGTTTGTGTGATGTTGCTGTACTCTAATCACTTGCAATGTTCACAGTTTGTCACAATGATATCTCAATAATTTATGATCCAAGTCCCCTGCAGCCATCATTTCTCAGGCAGGTGAGGCCCTTTACAAAAAAATTACAATGCAGCCATTTCCTTGGGGGTTTGAGAAAATAATACATCTGTAGATTTGTGCATGTTTTCCTAGTACTACGTACTTCCCTTGTACATCATCATACACATGATTGTTAGTGTCAGCGGTTTGAGTGATGGTACACACCTATACGGTATACCGGCACCCAAAATGTGATGTAAATTTATTAATCATACTTGGGTATTGGATGACAAGTGAATTAATTTTAATATTTGTTTAATTGTAATATAATAACTGAACTTCAAGTCTCAAGAGTCTGTAACATTAGTTGCATTGATGAAAAACATAATACATCTTAAATTTTCATTGATATGCACCATTTTGTCAATTAGAATAGAGCAGTTTCATGAAACAGAACTGTATGGCATCAGAAGAGGGCCGACAGCCCACTATATCCAGGTTGAACATGAAGCTAAATTAAAAATAAACTCCACTGCACCCCCATCACTCGCAACACATTCCAGGAACCCTCTACTGTGGAAAATAAAACACTTGGTTTACATCTTTAAATGTTGCCCCTTTCACCTTAAAGCTATGCCCTCTAGTGTATGTTTTTTTCATCCTGGGAAATACTTTTTTTTCCATCCTGGGAAAGAGGATTTGACTGTCTACCCAATCCATTACATAATATTGTACACTTCTCAGGTCTCCCCTCAGCCTCTGACACTCGAGAGAAAGCAATTGTGTCCAACACCTCATTATAATTAATAAACTAAAATCCAAATATCATTCTGGTAAATCTCTTCTGCACTCTCTCCACATCCTTCCTATAATGTGAAGACTGGATGTACACAAAATATTTCAAATGTGAGCAAATAATAATCCCATAAAGTTAGAATATGTGTTTCCGACTCATACTCGATGCCCTGACCGATGATTGGCAAGCATACTTTTGTGGTCTTTTCCACTATCTACTTGTGTTGCTACTTTCTGTGAGTTACGGACTTGCATCTCAAATTCTCTCCACATCCCTCTTGACATTAACTGTATTCCTTCCTCTTATTCATCCTCAAAGTGAAACACCTCACACTTGCTTGGATTAAACGGCATTCGCATTTCTCAACCCATTTCTGTAGCTGATCAACATCCTTGCGTATGCAACCTTCCTCATTATCCGCATTTCCACCAATTTTGGTGTCATCTGCAAATGTACGAACCAACCCATTTATATTTATGTGGAACTCATTTGTATATAATCACAAAGAGGTCCCAGCACAAATCCCAGTGGAATTCACTGGTCACAGACCTCCAGTCAGATCATCTACCTTCCACCACAACCCTCGGACTTCTATGAATAAGCTAGTTCTGAATCCCAACAACCAAGGAGCCAATTCCTCACAATCTTCTGGATCAGCAGATCATGAGGATATTCATCAAATGTCTTACTAAACTCTATGTGGATAACATTCACTGCCCTACCCTCAATTACCATTGTCACCTCCTCAAAAAACCGAATCAAGTTTGCAAGACATAATCTGCCCTGAAGTTGACTGCCCAAAGCATAACTACTCCCGAAGCAGAAACACATTCTCATATCATCCTCATTTCTTTTGTCCAAAAATGTAAACCCATCTCCCTGGGTTCTTCCTCTGTCCATTAGTGAGATAGATTATTTCCACTCTATCTAAACTAGTCAATCTTGACACCCATCAAATCTCCTCCCCACCTTAGCTCCAAGAAAAACACTTTCTCTATTACAATCTCAGAGTTGAAATTTATTTTCCTGGAATTATGTTAAGAAATATTCTTGAATTTGTTCACATTGAAATGTTAGTTCTATTTCTTCCAACAAGGACATTTGGAAGAGGGTACTCTGCAATGGTAACCAACAGCCTCAAGGTTTGTTAGCATGGGATGATTCGCACACAGCAATGCTATGACATTCAACCAGTCTGGATGGCATACTCTGTCGCATTCTCCAAAGAGGAAAGGAGCTGGAACTCTGTTCAATAACAAAAGTAACTCATTGCATACAAATACATGCAATGAGATTCAACAGCCCTAACTTGAATTCTGTGCATCTCTAATTTAATGTTTTGAGGTAGGTACATGAACATGAATCAAACCCATTTTAAATGTAGCTGAAAAACCTCAGACCCTTTAGAAATGAAAGTACTACAGGTGTATAACACACTCTGCTACTTGATGGCACGGATTCAGTGGGCCAAAGACTCTCGCTACAAGTCTATTACCTTGTAAACTATGTTCTCTCAAGTGTCTGAGAGAATTCTGAGAGAATAGTTTACAGGGCAATAGACTCAGAGAGAGACAACATAGCAACAGACCTTTCGGCCCACTGAGTCAGTGTCATCAATCAAACAGCTATTTACAACCAATCCTACATTGATCCCATTTTGGGATTACAGTTCCTTCGAGATGCAAGCACCAAGTGTATAACATTCTATGTTAGAATAGAATGCAATTTATTGTCATTCAAACCTAGGTTTGAACAAAATATCATTTTTACAGTTTTTTACATTACAAAACAATCCAAGACCCACACTTAACACAGTTTACATAAACATCCATCACAGTGAGTCTCCAACATCTCCTCACTGTGATGGAAGGCAAAGTCTTTATCTCTTCCCTTTGTTCCTTCTCCCATGGTCCAGCAGTCCAACTGCAGTGTTGAGGCGAACTGGGGCTCCGATGTTAAAGCCCCGGTGGGCGATGGTAAGTCCTGAGGCCGTTTAAGCCACGCCGGGCGATGTTAGGCCCCGGCTCCATGTCCTTAAACCCGCGATTCCAGCGGGAGAAGTCGCCGTTGTGGAGCTTGGAAAAGTGGTCTCCCACCAAGGACCTGCGAGCTCCCGATGTTCCCGTCCACCGGGTCTGCAGCCGGTGCCTCCGAACTCCAAAAGTCGGGTCGCAGCCGCACGCCACCACAGCTCTTCCCGCTCCGAATTCACCTCTGCAAAGAAGTCAGTCAAGTAAGCAACCTTCATCACGAACAGTTCATCCGGCATCTTTTCATGAAGCTGATTCTTCTTTTCAGTTCACCCTCTCTCCAAGAACAGCGCTATTTCCTCTCGAAGTTGAATCATACGATTGAGAACTTTACCACGCGAAAGCCAGCACACCTCTGTGTGGAATATCAGAACAGTGAAATCGACGCCCATTTCTTCACACATCGTTTTGAAGATTCTTGAGTCTGTTGCGCTCCCTAGGATGTGGTTAACAATCTTCACCACATCTGAAAACACTTCTCGAAGACCAGGAGGGAGACTAAACATGGCAATGTATCATGCAGTGGGAGAAGGTGACATGGGGAGCGACATCCTTCACGAATGCTTTGAAGCTGGATCTGCATCCGGCCATGGAAGGTACCCCATCTGTACACTACCCCGACAAGGCGTTCCCAGCCAAGCTCATGTTTGATGAGGAAGGCTTCCAGCATTCTGAACACATCTTCTCCCTGAGTGGTAGTGGCCAATTGCTCCAAGAAAAGGTACTCCTCCTTCATGGCTTCTCCTTCGAGGTAACGAACGTAGACTAGTAGTTGGGAACATGAGGCAACATCTGTTGACTCGTCCAGTTGCAGTGAATACACTGGACTGCTCTTCACAGCGCTCACGACTTGCAGCAGAATATCATTACTCATATCTGATATTCGACTTTTGACTGTCATTCGAAAAAGGGAAATCTGCCTGAACTTGTTTGACTGCTGTTCCTCCAGCACCAACATCGCTGCTTCGAGACAGCATGGCTTGATAAGCTCTTCACCGATGGTGTGAGGTTTATTAGTCTGTGTGATTCGATAAGCAATCCGATATGAAGCCTCCAATGCTGCTTCATTTTGATGACGCAGTGACCCATCGAATCGATGCGGGAACCTTTGAGTGCGGCTTCTTTTCATTTGAAATAGTCCACGCCCTTCCCAGCCAGGTCGCTGTGACAAAACTCCAAATGGATCTTCAGTTTGCTGGGCCTCATGCTCTTGTGGCTCAAAACCTTGGCACAGATAACACATTGCGGCTTGACCACGGAATTTGGAACAATGCTTGTGAAGCCGAACCTGAGAAATGCATCACTATGCGTGCGCTTCTTGGCAGACATGGTTCATACAGTTCGTGTGTGTATACGTAATCACATACGTGAACAAAATACTGTGTGTGGTATGTACCTTTGTTAGGTTCCTAAAAATGGGCTCAACAAATTGATATGATATTTATGACCTCTTCATGACCTCCGGGAAAAACGCCAAATGACCCCCATGGGGGTCACGACCCCCAGGTAAAGAACCGCTGCTCTAGAAGGAATGGGAAGGTGACATTTTGGGGCAGCACCCTTCCTCAGACTGATTATAGTATGGGGGAAAGAAAGCTTGAAAAGCGAGGCAGGGTTGGGACAGTCAAGTGATAGGTGGATACAGGTGAGGGGAGTTTAATTGGCAAATGGGTAGAGTAAGTGACAAAGACTAAAGATGAAAAGGGTTTCAGCCAAGGATCTGGTAGCTCTATTTATTACATATTGCTGCCACTCTGTTGACACGTCGACTTTAGATTTTTCTGCTGCGTCTCTAGCATGTCTTCAGCACTCTCCATTGAAGCAGGGTTCTTTCCATGGCTTGATGGGAATGACGGAGTGGATCCACACAGCCACAGGCTAATAACTGTGCATGAAAACAATTCTGCCACTGCAAACAGTGGACACCACGTCATGGATAGCCAGTCTTGAGCTACCAAATGTTATCTGAACCAATACTATTCAGTTCAATTACAGCACAATGTAACAGCTACCGAGTACAGTCGCTGGTAAGCCCTAGCCTATTTTGCTCAGAAGTGTGTACTATTTGAGGAAAGAACAAATCAGACAATTAGTTTCAGTTTAGTATATTATCACCTGTACCGAGGTACAGAGAAGTTTTTGTTGTGTGCTAACCAATCTGGAAAAAAAAGTTACAGGATGAAATTGAGCAGCTCTCCCTTGTCTTTGCTCCATATTCACTCTCTTATGCCTCCATATGAACTAGAAAGTGCAACATCCAACAATTGCAGCCATGTTGAAGTCATCTTCATGCACATCAATGATAAGGACATAGGGCTAAATAAATCAATCTAACTTAAGTGTGATAACATTTCATAAAATGATGCACTGCTACTGTCCAAAAATCTATGATTTGTAATTAGTTTACAGAGGTATCAAGCCAAGTATAAACATGTTAAATATACTTGTATCAAAATGGAAAGTATGAAAATTATTAAACACTGCAAATGCTGGGAATGGAAGAGCAAGTAAGCAAAACAGCATGAAAAAGGCCCTTTGGACCAACTCATTCCGTGTTGACCAAATTGTTTAACTGAGCTAGTCGCAGCCGACATCCTTCCAAATCTTTCCTATTCCTGTCTAACCAAGTGTCTTTGAAAATAGTTATAATAGTACCAGACTACCACATCCCCTGGCAGCTTGTTCAATATATTCAGTGCCCTTTGAGATTCTGAAATACAACAGAAAATGCTGGAAATATTCAGCAGGTTAAGCCTCAACAGTAGAAAGTAATGTTTCAGGTCCAGGATAGAAACATAGAAATTAGGTGCAGGAGTAGGCCATTCGGCCCTTCGAGCCTGCACCGCCATTCAATATGATCATGGCTGATCATCCAACTTAGTATCCCGTACCTGCCTTCTCTCCATACCCTCTGATCCCTTTAGCCATAAGGGCCACATCTAACTCTCTTAAATATAGCCAATGAACTGGCCTCAACTACCCTCTGTGGCAGAGAGTTCCAGAGATTCACCACTCTCTGTGTGAAAAAAGTTTTTCTCATCTCGGTTTTAAAGGATTTCCCCCTTATCCTTAAGCTGTGACCCCTTGTCCTGGACTTCCCCAACATCGGGAACAATCTTCCTGCATCTAGCCTGTCCAACCCCTTAAGAATTTTGTAAGTTTCTATAAGATCCCCTCTCAATCTCCTAAATTCTAGAGAGTATAAACCAAGTCTATCCAGTCTTTCTTCATAAGACAGTCCTGACATCCCAGGAATCAGTCTGGTGAACATTCTCTGCACTCCCTCTATGGCAATAATGTCCTTCCTCAGATTTGGAGACCAAAACTCTACGCAATACTCACCAAGACCCTGTACAACTGCAGTAGAACCTCCCTGCTCCTATACTTAAATCCTTTTGCTATGAAAGCTAACATACCATTCGCTTTCTTCACAGCCTGCTGCACCTGCATGCCTACTTTCAATGACTGGTGTACCATGGCACCCAGGTCTCGCTGCATCTCCCCTTTTCCTAATCGGCCACCATTTAGATAATAGTCTGCTTTCCTGTTTTTGCCACCAAAATGGATAACCTCACATTTATCCACATTATACTGCATCTGCCAAACATTTGCCCACTCACCCAGCCTATCCAAGTCAGGTAAAGCGACAGGTGTAGCATCTCTTGCGGTTGCAAGGGAAAGTGTCCGGGAAGGGGTGGAGCGGGAGGGAAGGGAAGAATTGACGAGGGAGTTACGGAGGGAGGGGTCTTTGCAGAAGGCAGACAGGGGGGGAGATGGGAAGATGTGGTGAGTGGTGGGGTCACGTTGGAGGTGGCGAAACTGACGGAGGACTATTTGTTGTACGTGCCGGCTAGTGGGGTGAAAGGTGAGGACCAAGGGGACTCTGCCCTTGTTGCGAGTGGGGGGATGGGGAGAGAGAGCAGTGTTACAGGGTATGGAGGAGACCCTAGTGCGAGCCTCATCATCGAGCCTGACCACAGATGTGGCCAGACGTGTCTCGAGAACCTGTGCACTGAAAACCGAACTTTCGATTAAAGATCTGTTTGAAACTTCAGTTGTCGTTCTTGAGACCGCCAAAGTGCATTAGATCACTTACCAGCATTTCTTGTGAATTTTTTATCTATAATTTTCTTTGAATCACACCTAAATGCCAAAATACTGCAAAGTAGCCTCTAACACATATGCACTATACTGACTAAGATATTGATTAGATTAATAGAGTGAGACCAGATTACTTAAACCAGGAACTGCTGACATTTCAGGTCAAGACTTGGCATCAGCCTCAACACCAAGACAATTCCTCCCTCCCTCCATCACAGATGCTGCTTGTTCCTTCAGCAGCTTGTTTAATTTTCTCAGTGACCAAAAACCTCAGCAGTTTGAAACATAAATTGCTTTGTGGGAATCCCAAATGTTTTTATTTTTATATTAAATTTTAAATAATGAAAAAATGTTTTTCCGTATTTTTTCTTTTTATAAATGGTACAGGTGCAGATGGAACTTACTGCTATATAATTAAAAAGTTAATAACAGTAATAACCTGAACAAACTTCAATTGAATGACAACTGTGCTGGTTCATTGGACATAAGATCACATTAGCATGTTTTGTAATTTTTTTATTCCATAATTTTCTTTAGATCACACCTACACACCTAAAGACTGCATAGTGGCCACCTACAAGTATGCACTATATTGACCTAGTTATTGATTATATTAATCATAGCACATCTAGTGTGCTAAATGCTTTGTGTTAAATCATCAGGATTAACCAACACAATGTTTCAATTTGCTCAGGGTTTATACTAAAGAAATTACAGAATGACATACGTAGGTCAATAACTACAACTTGTCCAGTGCTAATGGATGGTCATTTAGACAGTTCATTAAAGATCAATAGAAAATCCTCAAAATTAATCAAAACATCAGTAATTGATTAGTACTGATCAACAGTATTTGATTAAAGTTAGTCATACTCTTCATTACCAGAGGCACCACAAAATTGGTTAAAAATCCTGTCCTGCAATAGAACGAGGCCTTTTTCCATCTACCTCCACAACACCCAGCTGCCTCGGTCTCCCAACTCCACCCCTTCCTCTACATCAGCTCATCATCTTTAACCCATATTTGGTCCACCAATCACCTACTGACCTTGTTCATTCTCCATCTTTTCTTTATGTTGGCTTCCTAATCCTTCAATCCTAATGCAGGATTTTGATCCAAAACGCTGAAGAACGGTCTCGACCTGAAACATCACCCATTGCTTCTCTCCAGAGATGCTGCCGGTCCCGCTGAGTTACTCCAGCATTTTGTGTCTATCTCCAATCGTCTTGGTCCGACTCTGGGAGTAGGAGTGGGGGCGGATCCGAATCCGCAATGACCGTGAGCCCCAGGCCGAGCTCGGCGATCGTTTGCCTGTGGGACCAGCATTCTGGCAGGCAGGTTTGCCACTGCTACACGGGTGGTTTTAAACTGAATAAGGGGGGTGGGGTGTCGAATGGGATAGTGGAGGATGGAGTTAAAGAGAAAGGGTGTCTTAAATGTGTGAGCGTAGAGCAGAGGGGTGTAAAATGAGGGTAGAAGCAATAGGTAGCAAGGTAAAAAGTAAAAGTGGCAGGCAGACAAAACCAGGGCAAAAATCAAAAAGGGCCACTTTTCAACATAATTGTATAAGGGGTAAGAGTGTTGTAAAAACAAGCCTGAAGGCTTTGTGTCTCAATGCAAGGAGCATTCGTAATAAGGTGGATGAGTTGAATGTGCAGATAGCTATTAATGACTATAATATAGTTGGGATCACAGAGACATGGCTCCAGGGTGACCAAGGCTGGGAGCTGAACATCCAGGGATATTCAATATTCAGGAGGGATAGAGAGAAAGGAAAAGGAGGTGGGGTAGCGTTGCTGATTAGAGAGGAGATTAACGCAATGGAAAGGAAGGACATTAGTTTGGAGGATGTGGAATCGGTATGGGTAGAGCTGTGAAACACTAAGGGGCAGAAAACGCTGGTGGGTGTTGTGTACAGGCCACCTAACAGTAGTAGTGAAGTTGGAGATGGTATCAAACAGGAAATTAGAAATGCGTGCGACAAAGGCAAAACCGTTATAATGGGTGACTTCAATCTACATATAGATTGGGTGAATCAAATTGGCAGGGGTGCTGAGGAAGAGGATTTCTTGGAATGTATGCGTTATAGTTATCTAAATCAACATGTAGAGGAACCAACGAGAGAGCAGGCTATTTTAGACTGGGTATTGAGTAATGAGGAAGGGTTAGTTAGCAGTCTTGTTGTATGTGCCCCCTTGGGCAAGAATTACCATAATATGGTTGAGTTCTTCATTAGGATGGAGAGTGACATCGTTAATTCAGAAACAAGGGTCCTGAACTTAAAGAAAGGTAACTTTGAGGGTGTGAGCCGTGAATTGGCCAAGATAGACTGGTGATTGATTCTTAATGGGTTGACGGTGGATATGCAATGGAAGGCATTTAAAGACTGCATGGATGAACTACAACAATTGTTCATCCCAGTTTGGCAAAAAAATAAATCAGGGAAGGTAGTACATCCGTGGATAACAAGGGAAATCAGGGATAGTATCAAAACAAAAGATGAAGCGTACAAATTAGCCAGAAAAAGCAGCTTACCAGAGGACTGGGAGAAATTCAGAGACCAGCAGAGGAGGACAAAGGGCTTAATTAGGAAAGGGAAAATAGATTATGAAAGAAATCTCTCCAGGCAGGGAACATAAAAACTGACTGCAAAAGCTTTTATAGATATGTGAAGAGAAAAAGATTAGTTAAAACAAATGTAGGTCCCTTGCAGTCAGATACGGGTGAATTGATCATGGGGAACAAGGACATGGCAGACCAATTGAATAACTACTTTGGTTCTGTCTTCACCAAGGAAGTCATAAATAATCTGCCGGAAATAGCAAGGGACCGGGGGTCAAATGAGATGGAGGAACTGAGTGAAATCCAGGTTAGCCGGGAAGTGGTGTTAGGTAAATTGAATGGATTAAAGGCCGATAAATTCCCAGGGCCAGATAGGCTGCATCCCAGAGTACTTAAGGAAGTAGCCCCAGAAATAGTGGATGCATTAGTGATAATTTTTCAAAACTCTTTAGATTCTGGAGTAGTTCCTGAGGATTGGAGGGTAGCTAATGTAACACCACTTTTTAAAAAGGGAGGGAGAGAGAAAACGGGGAATTACAGACCAGTTAGTCTAACGTCGGTAGTGGGGATACTGCTAGAATCAGTTATTAAAGATGGGATAGCAGCACATTTGGAAAGTGGTCAAAGTCAGCATGGATTTATGAAGGGTAAATCATGTCTGACGAATCTTATAGAATTTTTCGAGGATGTAACTAGTAGAGTGGATAAGGGAGAACCAGTGGATGTGTTATATCTGGACTTTCAGAAGGCTTTCAACAAGGTCCCACATAAGAGATTAGTATACAAACTTAAAGCACACGGTATTGGGGGTTCAGTATTGATGTATATAGAGAACTGGCTGGCAGACAGGAAGCAAAGAGTAGGAGTAAACGGGTCCTTTTCACAATGGCAGGCAGTGATTAGTGGGGTACCGCAAGGCTCAGTTCTGGGACCCCAGCTATTTACGATATATATTAATGATTTGGACGAGGGAATTGAATGCAACATCTCCAAGTTTGCGGATGACACAAAGCTGGGGAGCAGTGTTAGCTGTGAGGAGGATGCTAGGAGGCTGCAAGGTGACTTGGATAGGCTGGGTGAGTGGGCAAATGCATGGCAGATGCAGTATAATGTGGATAAATGTGAGGTTATCCACTTTGGTGGCAAAAACAGGAAAGTAGATTATTATCTGAATGGTGGCCGATTAGGAAAGGGGGAGATGCAACAAGACCTGGGTGTCATGGTACACCAGTCATTAAAAGTAGGCATGCAGGTGCAGCAGGCAGTGAAGAAGGCGAATGATATGTTAGCATTAATAGCAAAAGGATTTGAGTACAGGAGCAGGGAGGTTCTACTGCAGTTGTACAGGGTCTTGGTGAGACCACACCTGGAGTATTGCGTACAGTTTTGGTCTCCTAATCTGAGGAAAGACATTCTTGCCATAGAGGGAGTACAGAGAAGGTTCACCAGACTGATTCCTGGGATGTCAGGACTTTCATATGAAGAAAGACTGGATAGACTCGGTTTGTACTCGCTAGAATTTAGATGATTGAGGGGGGATCTTATAGAAACGTACAAAATTCTTAAGGGGTTGGACAGGCTAGATGCAGGAAGATTGTTCCCGATGTTGGGGAAGTCCAGAACAAGGGGTCACAGTTTAAGGATAAGGGCAAAATCTTTTAGGACCGAGATGAGGAAAACTTTTTTCACACAGAGAGTGGTGAATCTCTGGAATTCTCTCCCGCAGAAGGTAGTTGAGGCCAGTTCATTGGCTATATTTAAGAGGGAGTTAGATGTGGCCCTTGTGGCTAAAGGGATCAGGGGGTATGGAGAGAAGGCAGGTACAGGATACTGAGTTGGATGATCAGCCATGATCATATTGAATGGCGGTGCAGGCTCGAAAGGCCGAATGGCCTACTCCTGCACCTATTTTCTATGTTTCTCTGTTTCTATGCTTCTGCTGCTGTTGGAGGCGAGACTTTGCGCCGCGCCAGGATCTTGGGCCTGTCCCACTTTGGCAGTCAGTTATGAGACAGCCCGGTGGCATGTGAAGATTTTGTGCAGGACAAAGTCCACACTCCTCCACACCACTCCATGCGCCCATTCCGCGCCACCCACAGGCTATCCACACGCTAGCATGTCACGTAAATGGCGCGCGAATGACGGCCAAGAGGGACAGGCCTTTGACTCTGCAAGCATCACTCAAATGCACCACACAATACTCACGAACATGCTTCCCTCTATTATAAGTCGTTTCCTCGGAGGTGCAAAGGGACTTCCGAGTGTTGGTACAGTATTCCCAAAAAGTTAATTTGCAACTTGAATCGGTAGTAAGGAAGGCAAATGCAATGTTTGCATTTACTTTGAGAGGACTAGAGTATAATAATTGAGATGTAATGCTAAGGCTTGATGAGACACTGGTCACGTTGCATTTGGAGTATTGTGAGCAGTTTTGGGTCCTATATCTGAGCAGGGCTGTGCTGCTGTTGGAGAGTGTCCAGAAGAGGTTGATGAGAATGATCCCAAGGATGATTGGGTTAACATATGATGAGCATTTGACAGTACTGGGCCTGTATTTGTTTAAGTTGTTGATGGTGGGATGTTAAGTTAAGGATGATGGGAGACCTCATTCAAACATAAAAAATCGTGAAAGGTCTAGATAGAGTGGATGTGGAGAGGATATTTCCATTAGTGGGAGAGTCTAGGACCAGAGGGAACAGCTGCAGAATAAAAAAAGAACACACCTTTAGAAAGGAGAGGAGGAGGAATTTCTTTAGTCAGAGGTTGGTGAATCTGTGGAATTCATTGCCACAGACAGCTGTAGAGGCCAAGTCATTAGGTATTTTTAAAACAGCGATTGACACCCTTACTAATCAAGAATCTGTCAAAGGTTAAGGGGACAAGGCAGGAGAATGGGGCTAAGAGGGAAAGAGAGTTCAGCTATGATTGACTCGATGGGCCGAATGGGCTAATTCTGCTCTTATGACTTATGAAGACTAGAAACAAAATCACCAGTAGTATCAACTAAGTGATGAGAGTCACTGTTGCATCATCTAGTCCTCCATTACAGAGTGTGTTGAGCTAAACTGGAACACCTTGCATGACAGTGCGACCTGCAACTGGGCTGAAAACAGTCCATTTCTAAATAGCCACAGCAAAACTTCTCTGATAAAAAAGCTAGCTGGCGTTATGCAATGCAAACGTTTCAGAAGTGATGTGGGCAGGCTAAAAGAATGGGCAATAACATTGCAGATGACATTTTATGGAATATTATGACTTTGGCATCATGTTCGGAATGGACATTATGGACCAAAGGGCCTGTTCCTGCGCCACACTATTCCATGTTTAAATTTGATTTAAACATTTAATTTATATTGACTTTGTGGCAAAATAGAATTGCTGCCAAAGGGTAAATTGCTGGGGTGCATATTAGCATTGAAGGGGGGTAAATTGATTGCGGGTAGTCCATTCAGGAAATATTTACCTGCAGAAAGTATCTCCTGCTCTTATTCCTGCACAGCTGACATCTATAGCCTCCATGGCAATCCATGTAGTACTAAGGACCATCACAATTCTTGACAGATATTGTTCGGGACACCTCAACAGACATGCATCCTAGCATCAATGTATTACCATCAGCATTAATAACCTTCTTTTGGATTACAGTCCCAAAGGTATTGGGAATGAAACAGATATGGCACAGTAGACTGCTACAGAACAAAAGCCTCCAGCATGGCAGCCACTTGCCAGTATAATGCGCTAACTATCGTTGTACACCAGCTAAACACAGAGAGGCTGGAATCCCTGCTAGGTGTGGTACATGACAAAGCAGACAAGCAACACTTACAAAAATATACAGTGCGCAGCCAATGACAATTGGCTCCTGGTGTAGGTTAAAGTAATTTATCTGCTCCATCTGCTGCTCGCTGGCAAGAGGGAAGGAAATTGAGAGGAGTGCTGATGAAAAGTCAGACCCAAACGTTCATCTCCACAGATTTTGCCTGATCTGCTAACTCTATTCTGGGTTTTTTTTAAAGAAAAAATATTTGACTCTCTTGGAAAATAAATCATTGGTCCATCTTATCTTTGTAATGATATCAAAATACAAGGCTGCTTAAAAGAAAACATTATCTAAGCCTGGAAGAGTCATGACAAAAATATCTTCCTTGCGTAACAATCGTTGGTCAAAGTTAGTGTCGCTGGGACTTGGGCAAGTTGGGCCGAAGGGCTGGTTGCCACTGTATCACTATGATTCTGTTTCTCCTTGTACCAATGAGCTGCAAATCTGTGGAATTCTCTGCCTTAGAAGGCAGTGGAAGCCAATTCTCTGGATGCTTTCAAGAGAGAGTTACATAGAGCTCTTAAAGATAGTTGAGAATGGATATGGGGAGAAGGCAGGAATGGGGTATTGATTATGGATGATCAGCTGTGATCACAGTGAATGGCGGTGCTGGCTCGAAGGGTCGAATGGCCTACTCCTGCACCTATTGTCACTATCATTACTTCCTCAGGATTTGGAATCGAGGAAGAGCCTAATAGGAATATGGCCAAGTTTCGGATTTCCTGCCCCTTAAATGTTATTATTTTGAACAAATGTTTCAGAACGGTGGTACGTGAAATTGAGGATGCAAATTCATGGTTTAACACCAATGTCCTAATTAAAGAACACATCCTCTGACTCACTATCAGCAACCATCTTCTTTTATCATGAATTAAGCATTAATTGCAGTTCATTTTCCAACATTTGAAGATCCGGTTCAAGAAAAGGAGTTCTGGATTTTTACTTTTATGTGAACTTTACTTTTTATGCGTTTATTTCCCAAGTGCTGCATGTCGAGGGGTCAAGCATTAAAATTGAATTACGGGTTGTTTTGTAAACTCCTCAACTTGCATGGCAGTTCACATCAATAAAGGAAGTGCTTACAATTATATTTAAAAGTCACACCTTTTATCAAATACATACAACCACAATCTGATGCTCAAATTCAGTTATTTTAAGAATCTGTTTATTTAGCACGCCAATTCTCACCTTTTAATTGTTAGCAATTAACAACTTTTTGGTTTTTACCCCTATTTTTCTGACTTCAGCAGAGAAATAAGGTGTTGTATTTTTTTTTAAATCATCAGTTCAGAAAAGTTTAAACAAATCCAGAGATGCTGTCTGAACAGCTAAATTACATCAGAGGAGGTAGTTGAGGCAGGGACTATCCCAACATTTAAGAAACAGTTAGACATGGACAAGACAGGTTTAAAGTGATATGGACTAAATGCGGGCAGGTGGGACTAGTGTAGCTGGGACATGTTGGGTGATGTGAGCACGTTCTCTACGACGATAACGACGATCTGTTTATTTTACCAGAGGGGGATGCGGGGCAGACGGAGATGGGGGAGAAAGGGGGAGGGGGGAAGAGGGGGAGGGGGGGCAGAGAGGGAGGGGGCAGAGGGGAGGGGGAGCAGAGGGGGGGGGGCAGAGGGGGAGGTGGGGCAGATGGGGAGGGGGGGCAGAGGGGGCAGAGGGGGAGGGGAGGCAAAGGGGGTGGGGGAGGGGGAGGGAGGGCAGAGGAGGAGCAGAGGGGGAGGGGGGTAGAAGGGGAGGAGGGCAGGCAGAGGGGGGAGAGGTGGAGGGAGAAGAGGGGGTGGAGGGGCAGAGGGGGAGGGAGGGGCCGAGGGGAGGGGGGCGGGCAGAGGGGGCAGAGGGGGAGGGGGGAGGTGAATTCGACCTGGTTCTCATACTCGGCCTGGTCCTGGCTGTCAGCTCGGCCACCAGTCCTGGCCTCGACTTCATTTCCAGGCTCCAGTCCAGGCCTCGACTTCATTTCCCGGCTCGTCCCTGACCTCGGACCCAAGCTCGTCCTTGGTTCCAGCGGAGACTTCTTTCTCAGCCCCGGTCACGGCCCGAACCCAAGCCCCAGGCTCGGCCCCCACTCCAGCTCCAGCACAAGGCTCAGCTCCAGCCCAGGCCCAGGCCCTTGGCTCGGCCCACGGCTCCACCCTCCCCACCACGTAGTGGGTGGCCGTCGGGCGCTGGCAGCCGCCGCCACTCCTCATTCACAGCGAGCACTGGATTGCCCTCCCTCGCGGAGCGTCCCGTCCTGCCTTGCGAGTGCATTGTGACGTCACTCGGATTTTATTTTTCCGAAACGGGTGAATTTTTGGGGGTGTTTTTTTAATTTAAAGGATTAATAACTTCGGAAATATAGGTGGGAATGCGACGGGAAGATGTTTATCACCACAATGGGAAAAATGTGAGTAGGATGTGTGAAAATGGGAAGGCTGTGACCTAGCATTTGGAAGAAGATAGGAATTCCAGATTGCCATATCATGGGCACATTGTGGGCACAAGCAAGACAAAGACATTTAGTTATATAGAGATAACCAAATAACTTGAAGGTTGTAATGAGATTTAAAATAGAACTTGAAAAACAAACTAAAAGGCCTGTGCAACTTGGGCCGTCATTTACGCGACAGTCGCGCGCGTCATCATGCGTCCGCACAGCCGTCTGGAGCACATGACATCATTTGAAAGACATAAAATGCAGGAGTAACTCATGGATGGAGTTTCGGGTCGAGACTCTTCTTCAGTCTGAAGAAGGGTCTCGACCCATAAACGTCACCCATTGCTTCTCTCCAGAGATGCTGCCGGTTCCGCTAAGTTACTCCTGCATTTTGTGTCTATCCCCAATCGTCTTGGACCCGCTCTGGGAGTAGAAGTGGGGGCGGATCTGGATCCGCAACGGCCGTGAGCCCCAGGCCGAGTTCGGCGATCGTTCGCCTGCTTCTGCTGCTGTTGGAGGTGAGACGTTGCGCCGCGCCAGGGTCTTGGGCCTGTCCCACTTTAGCCGTCAGTTACGCGACAGGCCGGTGGCACGCAAAGATCCTCCACGTCACTCCACACTTCTCCACACCACTCCATGCGCCCATCCCGCGCTACCCACGCGCTAGCAGGTCGCGTAAATGGCGAGCAAATGACAGCCCAGTGGGACAGGCCCCTAGGTATCAAGATCAAAAGCAACTATTTTGTAAACTCAAGATAAATTTGGCCCATTAAAAACAAAAACAGCCAAGACCTACAATGAGCAAGAAAGTAGAAACAATGGTGATTGAACAATGCACAATATTTACAGCACAGAAACAGTATGCACGGTTTAACAATGCTAGCCATTATTTATGCACCAGTCAAGGTTCCACTCTACATCTCTCCACTTTTATTCACTGAAGCTGAGCAACATATTCCTCTGTTCTATTCTAATATGTTTTTCTCGCTTCCCTTAAATACACCTTTGCTTCTCATGCATCTTGTACAAACTAGCAATTTCCACATTTTAACCATTCTTCTGGTTAAGGAACTTTCTCTTTTACCAGCAACATATTTACTTCTCATCTACAAATGGAACCTGTTACTAAATTTAGACTAACAAACTTTTTTATAGTCAGGAGTAATTAACTGAAAAGTACATAAGCCATGTTTAACATGATAAGTACAGGTTTGGTACATACTCAAAATATTGCAAACAATTCTGATCATATTGTAAAACATATATGGAGCATTAGTGATCTTCTATATTACTAAAAGTCTGATCTTGACCACTTCCTGTTGTTCTGTATATTGATTTTAGAAAAAACGCTGCCACTTACGGCTGTGATTTTGGCCATCTTACTCAGAGTCCCCCTCCGCTGCGCAGGACAAGAGGATTTTTCCCATTGATGAAAAATAAAAGAGTTATTCGTGTTTAAAAAATGTTGAGATTCTCTCTCCTGAAGGACACGCCCCTTCCAGAGGGACTAAAAAACCCGGAAGTGTTGAGTGCCTCAGTCAGTCTCTGCAAGATGGGGGAGGCTCACGTCTCTCAGTCTGAGCTGTAAATAACACTGAACACAGATCTACTAAACTGTGAGTGGTTTTACTGACCAGTCAGTGCCCTTAATGTGGTTTGAAAATATAGTTTGGAAATGCTAAAGCTGAGTTGCCTTTAGTTTGGAAATGCTAAAGCTGTGTTGCCTTTGGTTTGGAAATGTGAAAGATGTGTTGCCTTTGGTTTGGAAATAGACAATAGACAATAGACAATAGACAATAGGTGCAGGAGTAGGCCTTTTGGCCCTTCGAGCCAACACCGTCATTCAATGTGATCATGGCTGATCATCCCCAATTAGTACCCCGTTCCTGCCTTCTCCCCATATCCCCTGACTCCACTATTTTTAAGAGCCCTATCTAGCTCTCTCTTGAAAGCATCCAGAGAACCTGCCTCCACCGCCCTCTGAGGCAGAGAATTCCACAGAATCACCACTCTCTGTGAGAAAAAGTGTTTCCTCGTCTCCGTTCTAAATGGCTTACTTCTTATTCTTTAACTGTGGCCCCTGGTTCTGAACTCCCCCAACATCGGGAACATGTTTCCTGCCTCTAGTGTGTCCAAGCCCTTAATAATCTTATATGTATCAATGAGATAACCTCTCATCCTTCTAAATTCCAGAGTGTACAAGCCCAGCTGCTCCATTCTCTCAGCATATGACAGTCCCGCCATCCCAGGAATTAACCTTGTAAACCTACGCTGCACTCCCTCAATAGCAAGAATGTCCTTCCTCAAATTAGGGGACTAAAACTGCACACAATACTCCAGGTGTGGTCTCACTAGGCTCTGTACAACTGCAGAAGGACCTCTTTGCTCCTATATTCGATTCCTCTTGTTATAAAGGCCAACATGCCATTCGCTTTCTTCACTGCCTGCTGTACCTGCATGCTTACTTTCTACTACTTACTGCTAAAGCTGTGTTGCCTTTGGTTTGGAAATGCTAAAGCTGTGTTGCCTAATTAAAGTTGCCTTGCCTAATTAAAGTTGCCTTGCCTAATTAAAGTTGCCTTGCATTCTATATAATTAAAAGTCTTAAAAATTACATAAAGAGGCAATTGGAATATTGTCCTTTATCACTGAAGGAATGGAAATATTTCAAATAAAAATACTGAAATATGGAATATATTTTCCCCACAGAAGTCTTTTGGTTGTCAAATGAATCAAAGGGATATACTGTGAATGAACATGTATGTGTATATATATCAGCCATATTATCTCTGAATGGTTAAATTATCTTTTAGTTAAAGGAGGATATCCTTTTTATGAGAGTTCTTACAAGGCAATTCAGCACTTCAGTCAGATTAAGGCTTATGATATGACATAAACTAAAGGCATGCTATCCATCCAAACTGATTCCACAATTATTAGAATGATGTTTATGAATAATTAATTTGCCGCGGACTTGCTAGCGCCCGCCAGGGGCTCCAACACCAAGACCCGGGGCAGGGCCTTACATCGCCCGGCGTGGCTTTGAGTGGCCGCGGACTTGCTAGCGCCCACCGGGGGCTTTGACCTCGACTTCGGGAGAGGAATGGAGAGCAGGGGAGAGACAAGACTTTGCCTTCCATCACAGTGAGGAGGAGACTCACTGTGATGGATGTTTGTGTAAATTGTGTTGGTGTGTGTCTTGGTTCTTTTCTTGTATGGCTGCAGAAACCAAATTTCGTTTGAACCTCATGTGAGGTTCAAATGACAAATAAAAGGTATTGTATTGTATTGTATTGTATTAATTGTGGATAGACATGCATTATTTCACAGGGTTTGTCAACTTTACTCCAGAAATTGAAAACCAACATGACTGATCAAGCCATAATGATCAATATTTCTGATGAGGAACAATGCTTCAATGCATATTCAGCTCAGATATTCAGTCAATTCTGACAATCTAGATAAGTGACGGATTATGATGCTGTTACTTTCTATTTTTATTCACAAGAAACTACATACCTGCATATCTACCTGACAATAACAATATAAATACAATTTTCAATGTCAAATATACCTCCTAGTTAACCACTTCACCTATAAATGAATTCTCCGAAAATCAAAATATTTAATAACTTACTATTGTACAACCCCTTTACTCCAATTCCAATTTTACCCCAACTAATTTTGGATACTCTATCACATACAATCAGATATTGTTCACAAACACAATCTGTCCACAAATTAAACCGTTCTGATAACGTAATGATAAACTAACGTGAGAAGAGTTCTCAAGACAGCATTTAACAGACTTGATATAGATGAACAGGATACGCAATTTATTTTCCCACCTTATTTTCAGGACAGCTATCAAAAAGAGGAATTTCTGTGCATTTCACGGTCCTTGTTAGCCATGTGTATGGGTGAATAAAATATATAATTTTTAATTACATTACATAAATTTGAAATAACACTTTGAAAATAGTTAGTGTGAGCATTTAAAAAAAAAACGCCTGTCAATTAATGTGAGATAATAAAATACATTAGTTTCTGGCTGCTTAGACTACAAAGTCAACTTGGCTATTGCACTCTGAATCGATTACAAAGCAAGGATATTAGGCTAGAATTCCATATGAAGTTATATTCCTTATAACCAAAAAGTATGCATTTAATAAGTGTTATTTGCAGCTTCGAACACACGCTCAGATTGTCCTTCATACAAAGGCAAGTGAGCAAATAATTTTTTTGGAAAACGTTACTTATGTTTATGTGAGGGGCCACATGTGGCAGAAGCTCCCAATGGGCCGCGTCGCTGCTGTACCCTGGCAGTAGGCCTGGCAGCCTCGCCGTGGAACCAGGAACACGCCTGGAGTCCCCGTGGACGGGGGAATGGGAGAGGAGGGTGGAGGTGTTTGACGGCAGCAGTAGACGCTAGAACAAAGGGCTGGGGGCAAAATAATTTGGGGTCTTATGCCCTTGTCCCACTTAGGAAACCTGAACGGAAACCTCTGGAGACTTTGCGCCCCACCCAAGGTTTCCGTGCGGTTCCCGAAGGTTGCAGGTGGTTGCCGGAGGTTGCAGGTAGTGGAAGCAGGTAGGTAGACTGACAAAAACCTCCGGGAACCGCACGGAAACCTTGGGTGGGGCGCAAAGTCTCCAGAGGTTTCCGTTCAGGTTTCCTAAATGGGACAGGGGCTTAAACCTCTATGCACTCAAGGTCAGCTGTGGAAGGCTCCCGCAGGGCACAAAGCTGCAGGTGGCTGGGCGAGGAGGAGGACGACAATTTACTGGACCGTCCGGATGGAGGCGACAGCTCCACTGGGCCTTTATGGACAGCTGCAGCTGGGACTTTGAAATGGTGCCAAATTCTGGCAACTATTGCATATGGACTCGGTGGGCTGTTTCTGTACATTCTGTACTTAACCAGGGATTGTACTTGTGGATGGCAATAATCTTACTGAACTCTATGCAAAAAACGAATTTAACTGTGCCTTAGCACATGTAATAATTAAGAACATTGAATCATTTACCCATGGTTTACTTATAGTCGGTACATTTTTGAATTCAGTCCAGGGAAAAATGCAGACATTCCATTATTCCATCAAGGACCACAGCCACCCAGCATACAGACTGTTCTCCTTGTTACCATCAAGCAGACGATACAGGAGCATGACTGCACGTACCACCAGACTTAAGAACAGTTTTTACCATCAGGCCATCAGGCTTCTGAACTCCTAAACACATCATATATGTTGATAACTTTATGTATTATTGTCTTTTATCTACCAATGTCACTTTTATCTTATCTTATTTTATCTTATTTTTATTATTGTAATATCATTGCTGAGGTGACCCGTTGTCTTTCATTGTACCATTGACACTGTGTTATCCTACATATGACAAATGAAACTGAACTGAACTATTGGTTTCATGCCAATGTCTTGGCAGGAAAGTCCCTCCAGTAAATAGCTCTCCTCTATGAATAACTATTTTAACCTGAACCACATACTCTCACTCCTTTCTCACTATGTTAGATTTCCAAAGAGGTGCTTTCATATATTTGGCAGCAAAACATCCATTTGATACGGTGCAGCTTGTCAAACCATTCACTCTCGGTCCTTGAAACCTTATACTATTCGAGAAAGCATCACTTATAAAATTATAGCAACTGGCATAAAAATAAATTGTGGGTAATTTTTGTTTTAGTTAACTCGCCTATCCAGGCATGGGAAATTAGATAATGATGTCCGCTAATGTTTCAAGTTCCAATATGGCAGTTCTGGTGTCACATCTGCTTTGTGAACTAATGGATGACATATATACCCCACAGTACCCTTCCCCCCCCCCCCCCCCCCCCACACATTTGCATTGTCACAAAGCTGCCCCCTGTGAGTGCACTAACAATCTCATAAATTCAGTCCAAAATTGTGCAGATGCATTGCAGTTACCGTCAATGAGATTAACTTCGACTCCAATGAATTCATGGTTCCATATCCCATTCATATTATTAAATGTTGTAAAACTATTGCAATTGCCAACATGGTTCATTGGCATCTACTTACCATTAAATGTGCACTCACCGTGTCCCCAGTGTTGATACCAAGGCAGTGTGGTTGTATATGGATCAAAGGCTGAATTTAGATTGATGAATCTTCTTGCATGTGCAAACTGCTTTTTGATAGGCACTTCAGCATTGTAGTCTGTTCGTTTTCTCTCTAGAATGACTTTAATGCAAAATAATAAAACCACTAAACACATGAACAGGAACATTCTGCACCCAATTTTAAACAGTTGGACTTCACTAGCCAAATTATAGCAAAATAAAAGCTATAGTAGAAAATGTTAAATTCAATTGAATATAGTTGAAACTACTTAAAGTATTTGTATTAGCAGACCTTAAACAGATTCAGAGACATTAATAGTAAAATTGGTCAATGTGAGATTGCAAATAGGTGAATTTACTGATATCAATCACCAAGTCACAAAGTTAAAATTGTTTGTTATATCCAATTCTACGTTACAAGGAGAATTTAAGAACTATTAAAATTCTTTGAGGAAATAATTAGCATAGTGGTGTTGATGTTATGCAATTGGCTTTCCAAAAGCCATTTGATAAGGTGCAACTTAAGAGATTCCTGCTTAAATTAAAAGCTGACCAGGTTGGAGAGGATGTATTAAAATTGTTAGATGATTAACTAATTAAACAAAAAAAAGTTTGCATGTTGTAAATAGTATGGTGTTTTTAAAATAAATCAATATTAAAAAAATATACATATTATTGCAAAAAGCCCAAAGTGCAACCTAAACATTTGCAAAGAACCAAGATTAAAATGCTTGTTTCAGCTTTAAAAGTTATCACACCATTTAATGGCAAAACAATGATTGTTCACATCAAGCATTTTGAGATTCACAATCAAAGTATTGCTAATTTAAATCATAGCAAATTCATAGTCTTGAAAACAGCTTCAAGATATCTTGTATATGATTCATCAAGAACCAACAGAATGTGATAAGAGAAAAAAGAAAGAAAGAAAGTAGACAAAAATACTGGAGAAACTCAGCGGGTGAGGCAGCATCTATGGAGTGAGTGACGTGAAGTTCAAGCGAAGTCCGCGGGAAGTTCGCGCGTGACGTACGACGTCAAGACGCTGCGTACGGCGTCTTGACGTACGACGTCAAGACGCTGCGTACGGCGTCGATACGCTGCGCACGCCCATTGAGGCGGTGCGTACGGTGTCGAGGCAGCTGCGGGCAGTTTTTCGGAGTCCCGCGCGATGTCGAGACCAGCTCTGCACAACTCCATACGGCTCCAGCGATCGAAGTGGGACCGGCCCCGCGAGGCCTTACGGCTCAAGCGACCACATTAGGTCGCGCTTGCCGCATGGAGTCGCATGCTCGTGGGACAGGCCATTTAGTGATTGATAGGCTAATATCTCAATGACAAGCAGAGTTGTTATTCACATTGTAACAAGAAATACTGTAATCCCAAGACTAAAGTGCAGACTACATTTCCAAATGTAAAAATATTATTAAACAACGGTGTTGAAATTAAATAATCAGAATGAAAATGACAATGCTCAAAAACCTAATTCTGACCCATTTGTCCATTAGTACGGCACCAGCTGAATAACATTGCAGTGTCATCTATTTTTAGCCCAGGTGGTGAACTCTATATTCACACTACACCACATAAGGGCATCCCCTTTTAGCTTGGAACCATATTATTTAACTCAACTGTATAAAATTAAAACTAATTTATGTCAAAGATTCTATCAGGTCCTGAATATGTAGCTTTCAGCAGCAATTTGTGACTTTGCAGCTTCCTTATTGTGACAAGTTTGAGTTAAACTAAATTGTCGTTAATGAGCCAACTAGTCTAAAATATGCATGGTATTTTTTTTCGAGATGTGTGCAGCTGTTTAATTATATTCTCATCATGCTTTATAAATGAAGTACTTCTACACACACATTTAAGGCAGAAGGTTGGCATGCATTTTGCCACATGTGGGGTATCACTTGATTGTATGCAAAACATATTTTGGAAAGTCAATCAGTGCAATGTAAATTCTATTTTGAAACAGGCAATATGCTTTTTCAATGACGCAGATGTGCAACATCTGTCGAGGATTCCTTAGAAAGATACGTTTGCCAGAAGTTGGGGAGACTGACTCAAGAACCCCTTACTGCATGGCAAATGCAGCTGGCTGGGAGATTAAGGGAATAATGTGACTTCAGTAATGAAACTTTTCAAGCTGTTCATAATGTCAATCGAATTATTAATCAAATGATTGCCTTGTAATTTCAGTCAATTATCTGTTATGTGTATGTTGGGAAGAAATTATTAGAATTTCCCACTATTGCAGTGATATCACAATTTCCTTATTACACTTTTCATCATTTCTAGTATATGTATTGCATCAAAGAAAATAACAGATATGTTGCATATTCTTTTCAAATGCTGGAGTAGAAAAAGCAACATGCACTCAAAAACACATGATTGTGGAATTAACTTAAATTGAGTCAAAGTTATACAGCATGAACATAGACCACCCAGCACAGGGACAGGCCCTTCAGCTTACAATGTCCAAGTTAAAACTGATCTCATCCCCAATTTGGCCTGTTGTTTAATTGTTAGTGATATATAAAACTGAAAAATAATTCCACCGTGGCAGCTTATTATTCCGATACTTATTTACTATAGCTTTATGAGTTGTATGGTCGTCCATTTTGAAAAACAAAGTTTTTGTATTCCTTTCATCATGTTCATAATGCTTTAAAATACTTTGTACCCAGCCAATTAACATTTAGAAGACTATTGTAGATAAGTAAATATGGCAGAAGGTTTGAACACACCAAACTCGCCGAAACATGAAATTAATAACATCAGGATCATCGGCTTTTAGTTATATTAGTGGGAGGATAATCACAGCTGGAATAAGTCATTTGCTTCACTAAATATCACCACAGGACCATCGATATTTGGAGAAGCTTGGGTTTAACAACTCATCAGTGAGATAGCAATTTCAAAAGCCTAACACTCCCTCGGTACTACACTGAAATGTCAGCCAAGAATTTTGTCCCTGAAATGCACCTTGAATCCAAACCTTTTAAGTGTGAGCTCAATCTTGGAGCTATCTATTTAATAGCTCGTTCTTTTTTGTTAAAAAAAAAACATCTGTTTTCTGTCTGTACAAATCTAAGGGATATGGGGAAAAAGAAGGAACGGGGTACTGATTTTGGATGATCAGTCATGATCATAATGAATGGCGGTGCTATCTCAAAGGGCCAAATGACCTACTCCTACACTTTTTTTCTCTATGTCTAAACTGAGAATTTATCCATCGTGGGTATATTTTCTCCACTGATGAAAGATACTGGTGAAACATTGTTATCAATGAAGAAGAAATTGGAGCATGTATTTATTGCTTTGTCTCTAGCTGGCTTAAGAAATCAAGCACCAAGGCTTGTCCTCTGGAGGCTGTACTCTGGATGGCTGCAAAATTACAAGGGGCAGGTGAATGGATTGGAAGGCAAGGTAAGATTTGTTCTTGAATGAGGAAGATTCTCTTGTGGCTGATTTGAAAGATTTGGATCTATCTGACAGCAGTTTTGTAGCAATAGTCTCAATGGTCAGGAGCACAGCTGCAGTGTGCTCAGGCCCGGATCTTGGGGAGGACTCAGCTGCTGCAATTGCATCGCCTCCATGGCTTTTAATCACAGGGCCAAGCCAAGAGGCAGCCTTTGCCTGAAGCTCTTGCATAATGCAAATGGTCCAGAAGAGAAAAGACATGAACGGCTGTTTTTTCTTCCTCAAAATGCATGCATTGACCCGCAAGTACCAAGAAGAGAAATTCTATCCTACTGTTTGTTCCATGTTTTGAGGAGCTAAGATTGCCAGAGACCCGGGTTCGATTCTGACTATGGGTGCTGTCTGTGTGGAGTTTGCACTTTCTCCCCATGACCCGCGTGGGGTTTTTTCCCCCCCGAGTGCTCCAGTTTCCTCCCCAAAGATGTACAGGTTTATAGGCTAATTGGCTTCTGTAAATTTTAAAATACCCCTAGTATGTGTAGAGAGTGTCAGTGTGTGTGTGGTCTGGTTTGGCTCAGACACCAAGCATGACATCCGGAGGCAGTTTGATTGTAGTCGGGGGAGAGAAACCTAGAAGTGAGGTGGAGGTGAGACAAAGCCATGCAAGAGATAGCTGGATATAGTTGGGGAGGGGGAGGGGGAGGGGAGGGGGAGGGGAGGGGGAGGGGAGGGCGGGGGAGGGCAGGAGGTCGGGGTGGATTGATTGACAAATAGGTGGACAGAGGCCAGAGATGGGTAGAAGACAAAAGGCTGTAAGTTAAGGGGCATGAAATGTGAAGTCAGATGGAGGGATATAGCTACAAGGGGATGGGAAGCAGAAAATGTTGTTGTTGGTTAGTTGCCTACAGTTGATGATTTCAATGTACTTACCATTGGGTTGGAAGCTACCCAAATGGAACAACCCTTCACCTTTCCCCCATCCCTTTCCACCTACACCCCTTCCTCCAATTTCCTATTTCATGCCTCTTCTCTCCTTAACTCCCGATCTCACAGCCTTTTGTCTTCTTCCCATCTCAGGCCTTTGTTCACCTACCTGCCATTCAAACTTCCCTGACCAGTCAGTCAAATCTATTATGGGGAAGATTTTTGAAATAATATGCAGGGGATAAAAAATAATAGCTACTTGGAGAATTTGAATTGATTAACAGAGAGGAAGTATGGAGTTGTTAAAGTCAAATGACATTTGATGAACCAAATCAATTTTTGTTTACTAAAGTAATAGAGATTGCTGATGACAGAAATGTGATGGATTTTGTTTATATGCATTTTTAGAAGGCATTTGATAAAACCGTGCACACAAAACTGATCAGCAAAACTGATACCCAGGAAATAGGATCAGTAACTACATGGGCAGGGGTCTGGTTTGAAGCCAGATAGCAGCAAGTCATGGAGAATGGTTAATTTTCCAATTGGAGGATGGCAAACAATGGTATTCGCAAGGGACTGAACTGAGATGATTGGTAACACAACTTGGCTTTATAAGATAAAATTTCCATATTACACAAAGGGAATAAAATAATAATGAGGGTAGTGATAAACTACATGAGGATATGGATAGGTTCAATGGACAAGTAAGTTGGAGATGAAATTTGAACCCAAGCATGAAGTGATGCACTGCAGCAGAAAGAATTAGAAACAGTAGCCCAGAAAATAAATTTTGAGGTTGAAAAGAAATGCATGCTTGTTTTTCACGTATCAATCCCACATAAAAGTGTGTTGCACCTGTTTTGAGTGTTTGTGGACATTTCCAGAGAAGGTTCCACTAATTGGGAAATTGGAACAGGCACTTCCTCTTGCCAATCATCTCATATGACGACATCATTAACCAACAGTCCATAAGCTACTGACTTACCAATTGGATTAAACCTTAATTTTTAATGTAGAGTAAAACTAGAAGGCCATCACAATAAATTTTTGGAACCACAAATGAACTGACGGTTGCCTGCTGGGATATTGACTTAACTTTCACTGATTCTCTCCACATCGATTCAACGTGTCTATCTATTTTCAGGTAGGAGGCACAAAAATATTGTGGCACCTCTGTACGATGACTGGATTTTTAGGATAGTTTAGAGATAACCAGCATGGAAACATCCCCTTCAGCCCACTGGGTCAGCTCCGACCAGCGATCCCCGCAAACTAACACTATCCTACACATACTTGAGACAATTTACAATTTTTCCAATCCAATAAGTCGACAACCTGTATCGTCTTTGGAGTGTGGGAGGAAACCAGAGCACCCACAGAAAACCCACACAGGTCACAGGGAGAACGTATAAACTCAATACAGACAGCACCCAAATCAGGATCAAATGCGGGTCTCTGGCACTGTAAGGCAACAACTCTACCACTGTGCCACCATGCCATGTATCATCTTTGGATTTGATATATGGATAGTAAAGGGCCTGTCCCACGAGCATGCGACTCCATGCGGCAAGCGCAACCTAACGTGGTCGCTTGTGCCGTGCGGCCTCGCGGGGCCGGTCCCACTTCGATCGCTGGAACCGTATGGACATCGCGCGGGGCTCCGAAAAACTGACCGCCTCGACGGGCGTGCGCAGCGTCTCAACACGGTACGCAGCATCTTGACGCCGTACGTCGCGCGCGAACTTCCCGCGGACTTCGCTCGAACTTCACGTCACTCACTCGAAATCCGCGCGGCCCCGCTTCCGGTTTGGTCACGCTCGCCGCATGCAGGCGCATGCTGGTGGGACTTGAGCGTGACAAGGGACTTGGGTGGGTGTCCAATGCAGACCACTGCACAGAGCTCGAAGAGGGCACCTGTGTGTTGTTTCATCCTTTGCTCCAACCTGACATCCCCTCTCCAAAATGTTCCCTCTCCATTTTTTTTTCTTCCTTTCTATTTCCTACCATCCTTGCCCTCCCCCACTCGTCTGCTGCCTTGAATTATGAGCTATCATGTCCTTTATAAAGATGAGAAATAAGGCAATTAATCTTGCACAATGTATTTGAATAGTGTGGATAAACTGTGACGTGTCGGTGTAGAGTTAAAATAATGTAACTTGTGCGAAGGTGAGATTAACATATGAATATTTGGTATATGTTGTGATTGATAAATATTGTATTAGTAAATATTTAATGGGAGTGGGAGCCATGAAGTGGAGTGTTGTCTAGTGGTGTTCTCAATGCAATACTGGATATTTTACAGGGGTTGAACATTTTACTGCACTGCATCCAAATTCTTGAGCTTCATTTTTGGCATTATTCTGCACATTTCTATGATTTCACTGCCATGTGAGAGTGCATCTTAAGATCCTCCTGCTCCAAGGATAGATCATATCTCTCCACTTAACTCCTATACTAAAGCCTCCGCAAAAGATCTTGGCAATTTGTATGATTTTTTTTCTATGTCAACATAAATCTCTGCAGCAACTTTCAGCAGCGGCTAATCCCAGGACACACCTCACCACCTCTCTTTTCCTTTTCTGATAAGCAGGCTAGTTCTAATGGTGCCAAATCAGTCACGCACACAAACTGCATGCTGTATGCTTGATCATGAGCAGGTAATGCAAACTGGGCCTTCTGGAAGCAATTAGCACTGGTTAACCCCACACTGTGATTATATGACTATTTTCGGGAACTGACCAGTTAGTCAAATTGAATTTGGTTTGGTATTTAGTACAAAGCTGACAAATTACAAGCGCATATGCTGCACAAAATACCACTATTTTCACAATACAGAAATGAAAGTGACCTTTTTAAATGCAACCCAGTATTTTTATGCCTGAGCCAAGAAGTGAAGCCCAGCGCATTACATTTACAAGAAAATGAAAGCTTTGTGAATGCAATTAGTGTTATTCACCATGTATTTGAAGGACTGTGCAGATATCTTTAAGGTTGCATAATGTTAAATAATAGAGAACGTAACTTGCACAAGCTGACAGGGCCATCTGACCTTCACCTGCTCATGTTTCTAACTCCCTTTCTTCTTCTCCTGCTGGACTTTGCTCTTTCTCAGATGTCTCATGGGATATGTCACCAACCCACTGAGCTGCGATTGTTCACATGTGAGCAGAGATAGCAAGTTCAGGAAATATGTTTTAGGCTCTGAAAGTGGTGGTTTGTCCATTGAGACAGACTCAAGTTCAACAAGATTCCTGTTCACTATATTGTGCAGAGCAAAAAGTAACATTCCCAATCAATTTGATGAATTCACACAAACCAAAACCCGCCCACCTTACCCTCGCTCAGTAAAGTAAAGCTATATATGTTAGAATTTCTTCTTGCTGTTCCAGCTGAGATTAATGATCTCAAAGAAAGCAGTGATCAAAATTGAAACCTCCTCATGTATGTGACTCAGCAATGTATATAGTCTTGCCAGTAACTTCTTGTGGGATTTTTAAATTATCATGCATTTCTGAACTTAGGCCAAATGATATACCTTCACTTGGCAATCAGCTAAAGAAGCCTAATATGAAAAATACCAGTTGATTAGGGGAATCAGTGGCATCCTTTTCAGGAGATCTGTGGTCTCAATTACATGAACCTCCCTCCGGGGAGCCCCACTGTTTATTGCCTGAAATCACAAGCCTCTCCCAATGATTGAAGCACAACTCATCTCCTGGCATGATACCAATTCATTTTGAAATATAAACATTCAGCCCCAATGCAAAGTGATTGTGGCCTGTTATTCACTCAACTGTTACGAGCCTTATAACAGGAGTCACTTGACCACTTCTTGTTCCTCAAGAAGAAGATTAAATTCCTAGATGTGGTATTAACACAGCTGCAACTTGCCACATGTATTAGAGTTTATTGCTACACACTGCTGATGTCTTTGGTGACTGCCAAAATGCCTTCGAAATTAAAATAGTTAAGAATGGCTGGTGAATAACAGCTAACAGTAAAATTATGTCAATGGGATTCTTGGGCTGCTGATTCAGTTTCAGCATATGCCTCGACAAGTAATGAACTGTAACATCGATTGGGCTTATATTCACTAGAATTTAGGATGAGAGGGAATTTTATAGAAACACTAGACCGTGGGACTCGTTGGGTCCCGTCCCCTCAACGCTGCGGCGTCACACACATTAACCACCCCCCACACACACAGGGGGGGAGGGGACGTTGAGAGGGGGAGGGAGGGGGGAGAGGGGGGGGGGAGAGGGGAGTGAGGGAGAGGGGAGGTAAAGGGAGGGAAGGGAGGTGGAGGGGGAGGGGAGAGGGAGAGGGTGGAGGGAGGTTTGTGGGGAGTGGGGGCAGAGGGGGGAGGGGGGAGAGGGGAGGGGGGGAGGGGAGGAAGTGGGGAGAGAGGGGGTGGGGGAGGGGGGAGAGAGAGGAGGGGGGAGAGAGGAGGGGGAGAGGGGGTAGAGAGGAGGGGGTGAGAGAGGGGGAGGGGGAAGGAGAGGGAGAGGGAGGGGAGAGGAGTGTCCCCTCTGTGGAATTCTCTGCCAATCTGTGGAATTCTCAGCCACAGTTGAGGGCAGTTCATTGGCTATATTTAAGAGGGAGTTAGATGTGGCCCTTGTGGCTAAAGGGATCAGGGGGTATGGAGAGAAGGCAGGTACAGGATACTGAGTTGGATGATCAGCCATGATCATATTGAATGGCGGTGCTGGATCGAAGGGCCGGATGGCCTACTCCTGCACCTATTTTCTATGTTTCTATGTTTCTATGAGAGGGGGGGAGAGGAGGAGGGGGGGGGAGAGGAGGAAGGGGGGGAGAGGAGGAGGGGAGCCGAGCGGGCTGTGGGCGCGCATGCTGCGAGCGAGCAGGCTGTGGGGCCCATGGCGAGCGCGATGCGGGCTCCAAGTTGAGCGGGCTGCGGGTCCCACGGCGAGTGGGCGGCGGAGACTCAAGGGAGGCCGCGGGCGGGCGCGATCTGAGGACGGTCAAAAGCAGCGGAGGGCAAGCCGATCGTGGCTTCCGCGAGGGGAAGCCCACCTACTCGCATGACAGACCATCGGGCAGGGGAGACGGAGAGGAGGTCGTCCCCCGTGATGGCCAGAGATCGCCAGGTGGGATCAGGATCACCAGCGAGGAAAACTCATCACGATTCCCTGAGTCCCTTCGATCGACGGAGGAATCGCGGGTCTCCATAGTCTCCCAGAGGGAGTTATGGCCGCCACGGCCACCTTTCCATCATGCTGCCCCGCACCCTCACCTGCACGGCGATAACGACCGCCGCCGCCATGATCTAGAACTTCAAGGAGCACAGTGGAGCGTGCAGCACGACCTGAGCAGCAGTTTAAAAATGCTAAGTGACGAGTTTAAAGAAGTAAAAGTTAAGAAGCCAAGAAGTACAGAAGACAGACAGGGGTGAAGTCACTCACAGCGTGAGCAGATGCAGGCAGTCAGATCCATTGTGATGTCATCATCGAGACCATCTCGTTTATTTTCTAAGTTATTTGAGATTTATGAACATTTTCATAAATAACTCGAGAAATAATGCATTACATTTTCAGATAAGGAGATTTTTGACATCATGGCGTAAATCTCTATCGGAATATGTAAAAATTTCACTGATAGCGCGTTGTGTTTTCGAGGAGATTACACACATGAACATCACTCACACACAAATACACACACATCCAAGATCAGAGTTTTATAAGTATAGAGATATAAGATTCTTAAGGGATTGGACAAGCTAGATGCAGGAAAAATATTCTTGGGTGAGTCCAGAACAAGGGGTCACAGTTTAAGAATAAGGGGTGTGCCATTTAGGATTGAGAGAGGAAAAACTTTTTCTACTCAGAGAATTGTGAATCTGTGGAATTCTCTGCCACAGAAGTCAGTGGAGGACAATTCACCGGATGTTTTCAAGAGAGAGTTAGATATAGCTCTTACGTCTAACGGAATTAAGGGGTAGGGGGAGAAAGCAGGAATGGGGTACTGATTTTGGACGATCATCCATAATCCTATTGAATGGCGATGCTGGCCCAAAGGGCCAAATGCCTACTCCTGCACCTATTTTCTGTTTCTATGTTTATAATAGCGGAAAGATTTAAAGGGGAGCTAAAAATTCTATTGCATGGCATAATAGGTTGCAGGGATATAAAGAATTAAGGAGGAGAGGTAAAAGTACAATGCTCCCCTGGGAGCTAGTATGATCCTGAATGTCCAGCTACTGTTGATATATCCATTTAAAACTGTTTGTGCCCAACCCCTTACAAAAATGGGCAGACAAATCATACAACGATTTGAAAAACAAATACTGGCAAAGATCCGGTAACACGTCATCCATTTATTTGGATTGAAAAAGTAAATATCAAACCAAGGCATCATTATCGGATCCAACGGAAACTTTGAATTAAACAGAAAACTATTAAAACCATGTCAGTGAAAGGTGGAGAATACCCGAACACTATGATCTAAACTCAATTTCCTTTTAATATAAAAAAAACAAATTTGTTTACGTCATGTGATAGTACCAGTCTGGAGTGAAGGAGTATCAACTGACAGATAATTATTTTAATAGGCTCAGAATTAAATGGTTCACATTTGATTGGTGATCATTTTCCAATGTTCTATAGATTCAGGATCAGTTATCCCACTTTTTAAGAAAGGAGGGAGAGAGAAAACAGGGAATTATACACCAGTTAGCCTGACATCGGTGGTGGGGAAGAGACTGGAGTCAATTATAAAAGATAAAATAGTGGCACATTTGGATAGCAGTAACAGGATCGGTCCGAGTCAGCATGGATTTATGAAGGGGAAATCAAGCTTGACTAATCGTTCTGAATTTTTTGAGGATGTAACTAGGAAAATGGACAAGGTAGAGCCAGTGGATCTGGACTTTCAGAAAGCCTTTGATAAGGTCCCACATAGGAGATTAGTGGGCAAAATTAGAGCACATGGTATTGGGGGTAGGGTACTGACATGGATAGAAAATTGGTTGGTAGACAGGAAACAAAGAGTAGGGATTAACGGGTCTCTTTCAATACAATACAATACAATACAATACAATACAATACGGCATATTTGTCACATTGCACATAAAGTGCAAGTGAAATGAATATGTCAGCAGTGGTACAATGATAAAGAGCACACACAAAAACACAATAAAAATTTAACATAAACATCCACCACAGCATTCATCACTGTGGTGGAAGGCACACAAAATTGGCCAGTCCTCCTCCATTTTCCCCCGTGGTCGGGACCTCAACCCTCCGCAGCCGTTGCTGCGGGTGTCCAGATGGTAAAAGGACAAGGTACAAGTCCAGGTAAGTCCAGGATCGGCTCTTCCCCACCGGAGACCGCGGCTTTAAGTTGGTGTAGGCCGCAGGCCGGCGGTCGAGATTTAAAGTTTAAAGTTCCCGCCGCGCCGCAGCCAGAAGCACCGCAGACCGCAGGGCCAGCGGTCGAAGCTCCCCTCCAGGGGTGATGGTAAGTCGCCACCGCGCCCGCGGTAGAAGTTGGCCGCGGGCCGGCAGTGATGGCCTCTTCTTCCCCCGGGTCCCCCACGAGGGATCCCGGGCCGTAGACGCCGCGCCAGCTGGAGCTGTGCAGACCGCGCGCGGCTGCCCCGGGCCGCGAAACGGAGCGCTCCCCTCCAGCGAGCCCCAGCAAGGGCTCACCCGCTCCACGCCGAGAGTCCACGCTGCGCCCGCCGCTGAAGCCCCGGGCACGTCACCGGGAAAGGCCGCGCCGATCCTTGCTGCTAGGCCACGGGGGAGGCGACCTGGAAAAAGTCGCCTCTCCATGGAGGAGGCGGCCAAAACGGTTTCCCCCTCACCCCCCACACCACCCCCCACACAAAACACACAAAGAAACATTAAAAACATACTTTAAAACATACTAAAAAAAAAAAAAAATTGAGAAAACTAACGCACTGCTGACAGGGCTGCCGCCATTGCAGCGCCCCCCACCGACTGAATGGCAGGCAAACTAATGAGGTACAGCAAGGCTTGGTGCTGTGACCGCAGCTATTTACAATATACATTAATGATTTAGATGAAGGGATGCAAAGTAACATTAGCAAATTTGCAGATAACACAGAGCTGGGTGACAGTGTGAACAGTGAGAAGAGTGCTGTGAGGATGCAGGGTGTCTTGGACAGGTTGGGTGAGTGGGCCGATGCATGGCAGATGCTGTTTAATGTGGATAAATGTGAGGTTATCCACTATGGTGGCAAGAACAGGAAGACAGATTATTATCTGGATGGTGTCAAGTTAGGAAAAGGGGAAGTACAACAAGATCTGGGTGTCCTTGTTCATCAGTCACTGAAAGTAAGCATGCAGGTACAGCAGGCAGTGAAGAAAGCTAATGGTATGTTGGCCGTCATAACAAGCGGAGTTGAGTATAGGAGCAAAGAAGTCCTTGTGCAGTTGTTCAGGGCACGAGTGAGAACACACCTGGAGTATTGTGTGCAATTTTGCTCTCCAAATTTGAGGAATTACATTCTTGCTATTGAGTGAGTGCAGCGTAGGTTCACAAGGTTAATTCCAGGGATGGCGAACTATCAATATGTTGAAAGAATGGAGCGACTGGGCTTGTAAACACTGGAATTTGGAAGGATGAGAGGGAGTCATATTGAAACATATAAGATTATTAAGCGATTGGACATGCTAGAGGCAGGAAACATGTTCCCGATGTTGGAGGACTCCAGATCCAGGGGCCACAGTTTAAGAATAAGGGGTAGGCCATTTAGAATGGAGATGAGGAAAAACTTTTTCACCCAGAGAGTTGTGAATCTGTGGAATTCTCTGCCTCAGAAGGCAGTGGAGGCCAATTCTCTGGATGCTTTCATGAGAGAGTTAGATAGAGCTCTTAAAGATAGCGGAGTCAATGAGTGGAGAAGGGGAGAAGGCAGGAACAGAGTACTGATTATGGATGATCAGCCATGATCATAGTGAATGGCGGTGCTGGCTCTTAGAGCACCTATTGTCTATTTTCTATTGTCTATTTGACTAACGACTATGGGAAAACGTAAGCATCTTTTATTTTGTTTTCTGCTGAATATGACAAACAGTTGTATTTATCATATATTGCAGGCTCTGAATGAAATTCATATAATGAAGAACAGCAACATGCCACAAGTTTCACTTACACCAGTGCTTCTTAAAAGCTACTGATAATGGGGAAAATAATTCAGCATTTGCTCACATTGTTATTTTGTTAAGTGCCAAAAATGATAACATTAAACACTCAAAGTAAATAAAAAATCTTTATAGTCATGGAGTAATTAACTACAGGAAGCATAGTAATTTTACCTTGTAATGCAGAAACTTTGATGGTAATCTTTAATTTTGGCAAAATATGCTAATATTTCAAAGCGTTTTAATTTGCGAGTTTCCCATTCTCCCACACAGCATTAACAATTATAATTTGCATGTGAACATTTTTTTCTACTTACGTTTTTTTAATAGCTTAAAATCTGAAGAATTTATGGAAAGTTCTTAAACAAAAGAAAGAACAATACTGTTGAAATCAAAAACTCACCAGTCCTACTTTTCATCTTCCCCAAGATACTCATCTAATCTCCAGTGACCTGCTCGTTCAAATAATAGTTCTCAGGGCTCTTGTTACTGCCTTTTCTCTGCAGCAACAATCAGGAAGTGGTTTGTCGACACCAATAGCTAAACTTACCAGTTATGGTCCTCCCACTCACTGATGCAGCACCTGTGTTAACTGAACTCAACATTGCAGTAACTTTCTCACATATCTTTACATTGATATTTTGCTCAAGGATGCATAGAAATATACAAAATAGTAAATAGTTTAAATAAGCTGTAGTCTACTATGCAGATCTAAATTAGTAAAAATTTAATTTTGTTGCCCGGCATATCTCTCATAAAATAGACATTCTGTTTGGTTGAACTTATATCTTCTCGATCTTTATCTGATCTTGTGACATTTGGGACATTTCCCTCAGACCTGTATAAACATTCAAATTGGGGCAGAAGCAGGCCTATTCGGTAGATCTGGCTGATCTGGTCGTAATCTCAACTATGCCCTCCTGTCTACCCACAGTAAACTTACACCACCCCCCCCCCCCCCCCCCCCCCCCCCGCCCCCTTCCACCCATATACAGCAAAACCCGATCTACCGCTGCCTCAAAAATATCAAAAATTCCACTGCCCTTTGAAGAAGAAAGCTACAAAGATTCATAGTCGTCTGCAAAGAAAATTACCTCAATTTTATTTTAAAATGGTTACCCATTTAAAACAATCTAATGCTTTTAAAAGTTCTTACACAAAAGGAAACAACCTCTGCATGTCCACCCCAATACGACCCCTTAGGATTTTAGCCCATGTGTCTGAGCCTTTGCTGTCAATGTTAGCTTTCATGGTAAAACATCACCTTTGTCCCCTCAATGCCCTTGAGAGAGATCACACAAGTACAAGTCAGTCTGAAGAAGGGTTTCGGCCCGAAACGTCGCCTATTTCCTTCGCTCCATAGATGCTGCTGCACCCGCTGAGTTTCTCCAGCATTTTTGTGTACACAAGTACAAATGTCTAGCCTGACACCAAATGGCATCGTTTGTGCAAGTTTTCAGGCGTGGGAGTCTGCCCCCAAATCAACTTCTTGTGATGTTTGAACACATAGTCCTGGGAGCTCCTGCTTTAGACAATGGTTTAAATTCTACCCAATGCCGATGTTAAATGTGCACAGGATGAACTATATACCACGGCCATAGCCTTGAAACAAAGTGGCCTGAGGTCTTGGTAATAATAGTCTGGGATTCAACCAGGCCAACCTCGATCAGCATGTCTCTTGTCCTACCAGAGACCCAAACATTCCAGACCATTGCTGCACAACCATCAAATACACCTACCACTATATGCCCTGGCTGCATTGCAAAATTTGATCTGGCTTCTACTCCTTGCCTACAAACAGAAACTGAACAGTAGAGAAAGTCATAGAATGCTGGTCTGAGAAAACAGATGAGACTCTTCACAACTGCTTTGAGTTGGTGGACTGACTCAGAAATAGAATAGAATAGAATGCTATTTATTGTCATTCAAACCTGGGTTTGATCAAAATTCCATTTCTACAGTTTTTTACATTACAAACACAATCCAAGACCCACACTTAACATAGTTTACATAAACATCCATCACAGTGAGTCTCCAACATCTCCTCACTGTGATGGAAGGCAAAGTCTTTATCTCTTCCCTTTGTTCCTTCTCCCATGGTCCAGCAGTCCAACTGCAGTGTCGAGGCGAACTGGGGCTCCGATGTTAAAGCCCCCGGCGGGCGATGGTAAGTCCTGAGGCCGTTTAAGCCACGCCGGGCGATGTTAGGCCCCGGCTCCATGTCCTTAAACCCGCGATTCCAGTGGGAGAAGTCGCCGTTGCGGAGCTCGGAAAAGCGGTCTCCCACCAGGGACTTGGAGCTCCCGATGTTCCCGTCCACCGGGTCTGCGGCCGGTGCCTCCGAACTCCAAAAGTCGGGTCGCAGCCGCGTGCCACCGCAGCTCTTCCCGCTCCGAAGTTGGCCAGCTCCGCGATGTCAGTTCCGCAGGCTCTGCAACTGGAGCCCTCAGGTTAGTCCCAAATATTCAATGATTTTGTGGTCAACCCAAGTGAGATGCAACTGCTACCACAGTCTTCATCATTAAGCATGTAGAGAAGTATGTGCCTAAGAAGACAACACAAGTGTTCCCCAAATGGAAATCATGGATGAATCTTCAAGTCCATTCCCTGGTTTGGAGCATTGAACGGCATTAAAATCAAACAATCCCAAATGGTACAAGAAATCTATTTACAGTACAATTTTCATAAAACCGTCAATGATGCCAAGAGTGAATTCCAGGCCAAGCTAGAGTTCCAGAAAAGCATACTGGACACCCTTTGATTGTGACAAGGCTTGCATGATAAACCAGGCTACAAAGTGAAGTATGCAGCATCGCTGGTAGTCAAGAGTCAAGAGTGTTTTATTGTCATATGTCCCAGATAGGACAATGACATTCTTACTTGCTGCAGCACTATGTGTTCCTCCCTGAGGAGTTCAGTGCATTCCATGCTTGATTTGAACAGAAGTTTGGTGGAACAAGGTCATCCACCTCGACAGCCTTGGATACATCTCTACCCGCAGTCACTGTCAGAAACGTCAAACCAGCATTCCCGAGAGTGAACCCATGGAATGCCATTGGCCCAGATGGAGTCCGGCCATGTCCTCGGTCCCTGTGCAGACAAGATGGCAGGAGTATTCACTCATATCGTTAACCTTTCACATCTCCATTCTGATGTTCCTACTTTTTTCTAAAAGTCCAATATCACCACAGTGTCAAATAAAAGGTATTACGACCGTGAAACTGGTGACTGCACATGTGAACTCCAGGATCCCAGACATTCTTGATTCATTGCAGTTTGCCCACCGTCACAATAGATCCATGGCAGATGTCATGTCTCTGGTGCTACACAAATTGCTAGAACATTTGGATAATCGGGATACCTATGTCAGGCTCCTATTTACTGATAGTACGTCCACCTTCAACACCATAAACCCAAACAAACTAATCTCCAAACTCCTGGACCAAGGAATCACCACACCCCTCTGCAAATCTATCTTCGACTTTCTGACAGTCAGTGAGGATAGGTGACAAAACGTCTTCCATGATATTTCTCAAAACCAATGACCCGCAAAAATGTGTTCACAGCCCCTTATTAAATTCCACATACACAACTATGTGACCAAATTGTGCTCTAACTATTTGCAAGTTTGCAAATAGCACTGGATCTTGAACGATGATGAGATGGAGTATAGGAAGATGATAGGGAGCTTTGTAACATGGTCTCCCTCAGTGTCAACAAGTCAACATAATGGAGAATCATTTACACACCAGTTATTCCCTCTTCTCCCCTCTCCTGTTGGGCTTGTGAGCTCATGCCACCAGATTCAGGAGCAGCTTCTTCCCCACTGTTATCAGACTACTGAACTGTCCTCTAATAAGCTAAGAGTGTGGTCAAAATACAGAAATGTTCTGTAAATGTAGCGCTTCAACAGTGTAACACTATATTCTGCACTCTGTTTATTTTTCTTCTTTACTTTCTCCTCAGTACAACAATCTGTTGTTTATATAAACGGCTTCATTGTACTCACGTACAGTATAATTTGACTGCATTGCATACAAAGAGTTTTACTATATCAGCACATGACAATGATAAACCAATACTAATACCAATAACAATGCAAACTAAGGGATTGCTGCAAAATTGAATGTGCGATCTTTCAAGGGCAAAATTAAGCAGATCTGTCTGCCCTCTCAGGCTGCTTATGTGATATTATGCTGTATGATTCTGAGACAGGATTGAGGCAAATGTTAAAGTAGCTTCTCCATTATTTAACACTAAACCATCATTAGTTTAATTAAGCTCGTGGAGTTTTTATCCCATTGCTGTTGGTGGAATTGGGTGGGCCCAATTTTCATGCAGCATTTTCTATACTACAACAGTGATTACACTGGAACAGCAGTTCATTAACACAAAAGCATTTTAGGAAAGTCTGGGATCATAAAAGGTACTCTATAAATGATATTTCAAATAAATATCAATTACAATATCTTTTAATATATAAGACAAGAACAATCCTGGTATTTTCAGAGCACTGTATGCATCTAAACTTGCACTGTGATTTAAATCAACTCATGTCTTTCATGTGATAGGAGTAAAATTAGGCCATTCAGCCCATCAAGTCTACACCATTCAATCATGGCTGTTCTATCTCTCCCTCCAAGCCCCATTCTCCTGCCTTCTCCCCATAACCCTTGACACCCATACTAATCAAAAATCTATCTATCTCTGCCTTAAAAATATCAATTGACAGCTTCCCCAGCCTCGTGGTAAAGAATTCCACAGATTCACCATCCTCTGACTAAAGAAATTCCTCCTCATCTCCTTCCTAAAGGAAGGTCCTTTAATTCTGAGGTTATGAACTCTAGTCCTAGATAACCATTAATATTTAGAACACAACCACAAATAATTTGTTGGTGCCCTGGGTCAGGAGATAGATTATTCAATCTTACAGGGCCCAATGTTCACTTTTAAAATGTTCTAACAAGCTGAAGATCGATAAGAAACACTCTTAGAGGTAAAGTAAAATCAGAAATGCTTTGAATTTTTGTTTTTAAGTGTAAGTGAGTGATCTTCCTCTACAGAAGGAGAGATGAGAACTAAATGTATTGGCTTATGTAATATTAACAAACATAGATATGCATAATCATGCTCACGTGGCTCCCTTTAACATTGACATACAGTTCATGTGGTTATCAAGGTAGATCATTTAGTCCTCATTTGCTATTCAATTAAATTGTCCAAGTTTACTCAAATTACCTACTTTGTACACTTTTGTTTGGGTTGAATAAAGTTCTGAGAGGGTTAGCATTTCCTGTCCACCTCTGGTTGTTGCTGAAGGTACTTGCACTTTTTATGTTTTGATTCTGTACTGCATCTGACATTAGTCATAAACCCTCATCTCGGTTTTCTTCTAACCTCCACTTCCATTGTCAACCAGGAGGCTCTAGCTTGCTTGTGTTTTGGGTATATGCCCATCATACACCAAAACTCCTTTTGCTTTGAACATCCTTGTTGCCAGTAACAGTTTTCTTGGTCATGTAATTTTTCCTATTGTATGCTAAATAATCACTGAAATTACTAAAATTGATTATTTGAACCTATACTATGGGCCTTTCCTTAACTCTCCAAACCTAATTACAATACGAAACAAAATGCCAAGGAGAGGCTGACAAAGACAAGGGGAGGAAGAAAACAGTTAGCTTGAGCACTGGAATGAAGATTGAAGCATAGAATTAACACTGACTCACCAGTTTATCTTCAAAAAGCAATGTGATAGTTCACACAGTTGAAGAAATGCATTTTCATATCTTAGGGAATGGCTACGGCAAAGAAAAGTACTGACATTTGTTCTTACCAACTTCACTGCAGCTTAATTAAAGCACCTTCATCAACCACAGATACCTATTTAAGAAGGTGCAGCAGAGCAGAAAGGTTTTCAAAGGTTGTAAATGTAAGCATATGGAAGTTGAATGGGAAAATAAATTCTTCCTCAATGAAGATTAGCAAAAATGACTGTGTTCAGTTAGGGAGCCAAGAGTCCCAGATATCAAGATCTTTCAAAAAGGAATGATTCCAAAGTGTGAAAAAGAAAAAAAGAAAAGTATTTTGATTGTACGGTCATTTTAAGAAGTTTGAAGTTTTCAATGAAGATAGTCAGTGTTACCACCAAAGAAATACTGAAGGTATTATTGTGTATGAAGGTAGACAAATCTCCAGGGCCTGATCAGATATATCCGAGGACATTGTAGGAAACTGGAGAGAATTTGTGAGAACCCTGGTTGAAATTTACACGTCGTCCTTAAATACAGGAGAGGTGCCGGAAGACTGGAGGATAGCAAATGTTGAGCCTCTATTCAAGAAGGGCTGCAGGGAAAATGCTGGGAACTATAGGAAGGTGAGCTTAACATCTGTGGTTGGAAAGTTACTCAAGATTATTCTGAGGGATAGGTTATACAGGCATTTGGATGGGCAAGGGCTGATTAGGGATAGTCAGCATGGTTTTGTACATGGGAGGTCGTGTCTCACAAATCTGATTGAGTTTTTTGAAGACGTGACCAAAAAGGTCGATGAGAGCAGAGCTGTAAATGTTGTTTACATGGATTTCAGTAAGGCATTCGACAAAGTTCTGCATAGTAGGCTGCTCTGGAAAGTTAGATCACATGGGATCCAAGAAGAGATGGCTGAATGGATTGCAAATTGGCTTCATGGAAGGAAGCAGAGGGTGATGGTGGAAGGTTGCTTCTTGGACTGGAGGCCTGTGGTGTGCCTCAGGTTTCGGTGCTGGGCCCGTTACTATTTGACATCCATATCAATGATTTGGAGGAGAACATACAGGGCAAGATTAGCAAGTTTGCTGATGATACAAAAGTGGGTGGTTTTGCAGATAGCGCAGATGGTTGTGAAATATTGCAGCAGGATCTGGATCGATTGGCCAGGTGGGCTGAGGAATGGTTGATGGAATTTAATACAGAAAAATGTGAGGTGTTGCATTTTGGGATGTCTAACAAGGGCAGGACCTACACAGTGGATGGTAGGCCTCTGGGGAGTGTTGTAGAGCAGAGAGGTCTAGGAGTACAGGTGCATGGTTCCTTGAAGGTCGAGTTGCAGGTAGATAAGATGGTCAAAAGGCTTTTGTACATTGATCAGAGTACTGAGTATAGAAGTTGGGAGGTTACTGAGTACTGAGTATAGAAGTTGCAGTTGTATACGACGTTGGTAAGACTGCATTTAGAGTATTGTGTTCAGTTCTGGGCACCATGTTATACAAAAGATTTACGAGGATGTTGCCAGGGCTAGAGGGTCTGAGTTATGGGGAGAGGTTGAGCAGGCTGGGCCTCTATTTCTTGGAGCGAAGGAAGATGAGGGGTGATCATATAGAGGTGTATAAAATCATGGGAGGAATAGATCGGGTAGATGCACATAATCTCATGCCCAGAGTAGAGGAATCGAGGACAGGGGACATAGGTTCAAAGTGAAGATTTAATAGGAATCTGAGGGGTAACTTTTTCACTCAAAGGGTGGTGGGTCTATGGAACAAGCTGCCAGAGGAGGTAGTTGAGGCTGGGACTATCCCAACGTTTAAGAAACAGTTAGACAAGTACATGGATAGGACAAGTTTGGAGGGATATGGACCAAGCGCAGGTAGGTGGGACATGTTGGCCGGTGTGTGCAAGTTCGTCCTAAGGACCTGTTTCCACATTGTATCACTCTATGATTCTATATGCCAACAAACTACCTTTATATTAGGAATCAAAGCAGCCAATGGCACCCAAAAAAACTCACATTAGCAAGCTTGTAATAAGTCAGATAATCTGTTTTCAGTTATGTTGATCCAGGAGCAAATGTGGCATAGATATTTTAGGTATCTCAAAATCTTTTTCTATATAGTACCATTTGGGACACTTCAAACCACTGAAAGGCCTGATAAATTCATTCCAAATATGGCACTCTTCCAACACTGCAATATTCCCTCAGTACTGCCATGGTGTAAACATCAGATTTGTGTGCTCAAGTCTATTGAGGTTAATTAAAAACAAAACCCGTTGACTCAGGCCAGAGACTGAAACTTAGATATAGTTGTTGACTTAGATTAGATTAGATATAATTTATTGCCACACAGCCAATTTGGGTTGTCTGCAGCGATACAATAATAAAGAACACACAACCACAATAAAACTGTAACACAAACATCCACCACAGCATTCATCACTGTGGTGGAAGGCACAAAATTTGGCCAGTCCTCCTCCATTTCCCCCCCGTGGTCAGGACCAGAGTCCAGAGTCAGTCCAGGATCGGCTCTTCCTCACCGGAGACCGCGGCTTTAGATTGTTGTAGGCCGCAGACCGGCGGTCAAGATTTAAAGTCCCTGCCGCAGCCAGAAGCACCGTAGACTGCAGGGCCGGCGGTCGAAGCTCCCCTCCAGGGGTGATGGTAAGTCCATGCCGGCCCCGCGGTAGAAGTTGGCCGCGGGCCGGCAGTGATGGCTTCTTCTTCCCCCAGGTCCCCCACGAGGGATCCAGGGCTGTAGACGCCGCACCAGCTGGAGCTCTGCAGACCGCGGCTTCAGGCTGCCGGCTGCCCCGGGCCAGCGAAACGGAGCGCTCCCCTCCAGCGAGGGCTCGCCCCGCTCCACACCGAGAGTCCACGCTGCGCCCGCCGCTGAAGCCCCGGGCGCGTCTCCGGGAAAGGCCGCGCCGATCCTTGATGTTAGGCCACGGGGGAGGTGACCTGGAAAAAGTCGCCTCTCCATGGAGGAGGCGACCGAAGCGGTTTCCCCCTCACCCCCCCACACCACCCCCCACACAAAACACACAGAGAAACATTAAATACAGACTTTAAAACAAACTAAAAAAAATAAAAAAAAGTTGAAAAACTGACGAGCTGCATGACATGGCTGCTGCCAGAGCAGCGCCCCCTTCAGATCCATGCTTAGCTTTCATGCAAGCAATTGAGATGATGGATAATTAGAAAAGACCAAGTGCACATTTCAAGTATCATGTTTGGCATACCATAGGTAATATCTTAGAGAGTGCTGCAGGCTACGGATTATCTATGGTATCAAAATTTCAGTTTAAGGACACAAATGTTCAGAAAACACCAGTCTCAGTTCATGCCGTGGACTCGCATCAGCACAACATGTTTGCAAAGTATCCAATATTTAGCGGTTGCTAAATTGTTTGTTGTAATACCTGTCAATAGCCTTTGAGCCTATGCCCAGCATGTGTGACCTGCAATAAATGGTCACACTCAGATCTGATGGTGAGTCCATGGACCCGTAAATAACAATATGTGAGTAAATCCCAGTTCTGGGCCTGGCATGCCTCAACACGAGAAAGATTACAAGAAACAGGGTCTTCGTTGAAATGAGGATCACTTTGTTCCATGAAATCTTCATCAACAATGTTCTGGCAACCTGCCTCTCAACCTATATCAACCATGGAATAAGCACCTTGTTGAAATGCTTGCAACAAATGCTTACAACAAATGCTTGCAAGAAAGATTTTACCACAGAAGGTGGATTTTACCACAGGAGGCAAAATGGAGGTGATGGGTTGTTAAACTGAAGAAGGGTTCCCAATCCGAAACATCGTCTATTAAGGCCCTCCACAGGAGCTACCTGATCCGCTGAGTTACTCTAATACTGTGTTTTGTTAATCGTAGTCTTGGTTGGGTTGAATTTAGGAACAGGAAGGGGAGAAAATTGGTGGAAGCTATCTGTAGGCTTCAAAGAGTAGTGGTAATAGAGGCCAAGTATAAATCAGGAAATTACAGACACATATCCCCCATTATTATTTGCTAATCCAGTAACAATGGGGGAACATTCATCTAAGAAATAGTGTGAAGGATAAATGCATGGAGAATATCAGGAATTGTTTTCTAGATCAGTATGTTGGCTTCATTGACAAAGGATTAAAAGAAAAGTAATTATAATATGAAAATTGAAAGTGATTTTTCTCAAACTGCAACCAAAGTCCAGAAAATAAACGACAAAGGCATAAAATAAACTGCTGGAGGGACTCAGCGGGTCAGACAGCATCCATAGAGGGAAATAAACAGTCAACATTTTGGGTTGGTACCCTTTCTCAGATCATTCCCAACAGAAAATGGAGATTCAAGAAACTGCAGATGCTGGAATCCTGAGCAAAACCAAAGTGCTGGCAGAACGCAGTATGTGTACAAGGAATGATAGACGACTTTTCAGGTTGCGACGTGTCTGAAAAAGGACGCCAACCCAAAATGTCACCTACCCATGTCTCCCGAGATGCTGCCTGACTAGCTGAGTTACTCCAGCACTTTGCATTCTTCACCAGGAATATCGTGTACAGATCTGGTCTCTCAACATAAGGAACATAACTGAGAGAGTGCAATGAAGTTTCATCAGATGTTCCTGGGATGGGGTGAAGGGTGGGATTTGTTCTACGAGTGATTAATAAACTGGGAGTATACCTCTTGAGTTCAGAAGAGAACTAAAGAAGCCAGCCATTCAAGACTGAAATGAGAAGAAATATTCTTCACTCAGTTAGTCCAAGGATATTCTTTTCTCTCTTGCCTGCCCAGGAGGCTTATGGAGGTTCAGTCATTCCAGAATATTCCAGATAGTATTTTAGATAATTTGGGAATGAATAATGTTGGGGAAAGTGCTGAACAGTGGTGCTGAAGTAAATGGTAAGTCATGATATTATTGAACATGGAGGAGGCAGAAGGGACTGAATAGCTTACTCCTGCTTCTACTTCTCACGTTCTCATGTTAACTTTTCTTTAACTTTTGTCAACCTTATCTTGTATTGTGGCTCAACTGGGTTCCTCAATTGCAAACAAAATTTTCAGTGGCCACTCACTAATCTGAAAATAGTATGACGCACCATTATGATTTTCCTTTTACAGCGCAGCTTTGTCTTTCATAACATCCACATGAAAACTAGGATGAAACGTCCTCTTGTTTGTTTGTCTTAACCAAATGAACGCTTAATTAATAGGTCATGCAACTATCTAGACAGGGCATGAACACGGCATTCACGGTTGTTCTGAGATCAAAGCAGTATCATCACCACCAAAACATGGCATTCTGCTTCCTGCGCCCTTTCTTGTCTGACATTTGCTGCCTCGAGTGCTGCATTTTTAGTCTTTAGATAGATTAGTTTAGAGATAACGCACGGAAACAGGCCTTTCAGCCCACGCCGACCAGCGATCCCCGCACACTAACAGCATCCTATACACATTCGGGAAAAACCTGTATGTCTTCGTAGTGTGGGAAGAAACGGAGATCCAGGAGAAAACTGAATAGTTCATGGGTAGAATGTACAAACTCCATACTGACTGAACCTGGATCTCTTGTGCTGTAGGGCAGTAACTCTACCGATGCGCCACCATGACACCCGATCGCTCACTGCATTCTGTTAAACTCCAGAAACTGATACAAAGCAATTGTAGACAGTCAGAGATCCAATCCATGTAAGAATGAAAACTAAACAATGTCCCTCTGTGGAGATTATATATTTAGATTTATTATTGTCATTTGTACCAAGGTACAATGGGAAGCTTTGTTTTACATGCTGTCCAAGCAAATCAGATGATAGAACAAAGAACAGTACAACACAGACATTGAACAGATATATGGATAGGAAGGGTTTAGAGAGCTATGAACCTAATTTAGGAAAATGGGACTAGTCCAGTGTGCCAACATGATTAGCATGGATAACATGGGCCAGATGGCCGTTTCCATGCTGTGCAGCTCTATCATTTTATGACTATGACTTAAATATAAAAAGTAGTTAAATATAGTCTGCAAATGTATTTTCATGCGCATTGTAACACCAATGTTTTCTGGCTTAAACTCCATGAAAGCAGAACAAAGCTCATTTAGAGAAACTACACGCTACATTTAAACAGAAACCACAATAGGAATTAAAGAAAATTTCCATCTCTGTTTCTCAATTACTCAGGTAATTCACAAATTACCATGGGGAGAATTCATTGTTAAAAGAGAATTGTTTACCGATACAAAGCAGACTGCACTATCAGAATTAAAATCTAAAATAGCACATCAAAATAGTGAAAAAATGTGAACCACTATAACACTTGAAGATGTAGTTCTCAGAGACACACTAAATCATGCTGATTGTTGTCCACGTTCACCAATTGGGACCCGTTGGGCTCCGTCCCCCAAAGCAATAACTACTCACCTGTTCCCCCAACGTAACCCGTTTCTACCACTCACCTGTTCCCCCAAAGCAATAATACACCACTCACCTATAGCCCCCACGGGAGGCCTGGTCCTCCAACGTAACCCGTTCCCCATCGTAAGATTCCACCACACACCCGTTGGGTCCATGTCACACGCGAGGCCTGGTCCCCAATGCAACCCATTCCCCAACATAACATTCCACCACTCACCCGTTCCCCCAACACAACCCGTTCCCCCAATGCAATATTCCACCACTCAACCATAGCTCCTAACTGCGCAGGTCATTTTAAGCTGAGATGTTTTAATGTTTAACTGCGCAGGTCATTTTAATGTGAGATGTTTAAGAAGGAACTGCAGTTGCTGGAAAAATCGAAGGTAAATAAAAATGCTGGAGAAACTCAGCGGGTGAGGCACCATCTATGGTGCAAAGGAACATTTCGGGTCGAGACCCTTCTTCAGACTGATGTGGGGGTGGTGGGGACAGGAAGAAGAAAGGAAGAGGCAGAGACAGTGGGCTGTGGGAGAGCTGGGAAGGGGATACGAAAGAGGGAGAAAGCAAGGACTACCTGAAATTGGATAAATCAATGTTCATACTACTGAGGTATAAACTACCCAAGCTAAATATGAGGTGCTGTTCCTCCAATTTATGGTGGGACTCACTCTGGCCGTGGAGGAGGCCCAGGACAGAAAGGTCGGATTCGGAATGGGAGGGGGAGTTAGAGTGCTGAGTCACTGGGAGATCAGGTTCGTTATTGCGAACTGAGCGAAGGTGTTGGGCGAAGCGATCGCCAAGCCTCTGCTTGGTCTCACCGATGAGGAACAGTTGACACCTAGAGCAGCAGATGCAATAGATGAGGTTGGAGGAGCGCTGCAAACTCTCACACCACGAGGTCTGACTGTGCTGGGTCCTAGTGCCTCCCCCAACACAGGGAACCTCAGTGGTCGTTCCACTAGGTCTTCCCCTTCCCCCTAAAACCATGTAACCCCAGCTCCTGCCCACCCACACTATAGTCCTTATACCCCACTCCTCCCTGACCACCCACCACCACCCCCCCTACCAGACATCGCCTCGGCCTCAGTCCATTCACCTGCCTTCCTCCGGCCCCAACCCTCATCCTTGCCATGAGTTCACCATCCCCCCTGACCTCCCCCTCTCTGATACCGACCAGTCTGTCCTTAGCAGAGACCTCACCATTGTTCCCCTCCATCCCCACCTCAATGAGTTCTGCCTCCGCCACAATGTGGAGCTCTTCTTCTGTCGCCTCTGCATCCAAACATTTTTCCATGGGAAGGAGTCCTCACCGCCTAGTCATGACCCCTTCTCCCGTCTCCAACAGACCCCCTCCTCTTAGACTCCCCCTCTTGGCCACCTACCTGCTTTAGACCTTTTTATTTTAAACTTCCAGCGGGACATCAACCGCCTCAACTCCCCTGTCTCACTATAACCTCTCCCCCCCCTGAACGTACAGTCCTCCACTCACTCTGCAACAACCCAGACTGGGTGATCAAACCTGCGAACAAAGGGAGGTGCCGTGGTAGTCTAGCGTGCTGATCTCGACAAGTCTGAGGCCAGTCGCCAACTCTCAGACACCTCCTCCTATTCATCCTTGGACCATGACCCCACAGACAAGCATCAGGCTATTATCTCAAACACAATCACTGGCTTCGTCACTTCCGGCTCCCTGCCCTCCCAAGCCTCCAACCTCATCATTCCCCAGCCCCGCATGGCCCGATTTTACCTTTGTCCCAAAATCCACAAACCTGACTGTCCTGGCAGACCCATTGTTTCTATTTGTTCGTGTCCCACCAAATTTATTTCCACATGACTCGACTCCATCCTATCCCCCCTGGTTAAATCCCTCCCTACCTATGTCCAAGACATCACACACGCTCTTCGTCTCCTCCATGACTTCTGTTTTCTAGGCCCCCATTCCCTCATCTTCACCATGGATGTCCAGTCACTCGACACCTCCATCCCCCACCAGGAGGGTCTTAAAGCCCTCCGTTTCTTCCTCGGCCGCAGAACCAACCAATCCCCATCTACCGATACTCTCCTCCGCCTAGCGGAGCTGGTCCTTACCATCAACAAATGTTCGTTTGACTCCTCCCATTTCCTCCAAATCCAAGTGGTAGCTATGGGCACGCGCATGGGCCCCAGCTATGCCTGCCTCTTTGTAGGGTACATCGAACAATCCTTGTTCGAGGCGTACCGTGGCCCTATCCATGAACTCTACCTCCGCGACATCGACAACTGCATTGTTGCTACCTCCTGCACCCATGCTGATCTCATTGACTTCATCCATTTCACCACTAGCTTCCATCCGGCAATCAACTTCACCTGGACCATTTCCGACATCTCCCTACCGTTTCTACATCTCACAATCTCCATCGCAGGTAACAGACGACTGACCAACATCTACTATAAACCCACTGACTCCCATGGCTATCTGGACTACATTTCTTCCTACCCTGCTTCCTGTAAGGACTCTGTCCCCTATTACCAATTCCTCCGTCTATGCTGCATCTGCACCCAGGATGAGGTGTTCCAAACCCGGGCATCGGAGATGTCCTCATTCTTTAGGGAACGGGGATTCACCTCTTCAACTATAGATGAGGCTCTCACCAGGGTCTCTTCTATACCCCGTAACTCTGCTCTCAATCCCCATCCCCCCACACGCAACAAGGGCAGAGTCCCCCTTGTCCTCACCTTCCACCCTACCAGCCTTCACATACAACAGATAATCCTCCGACATTTTCGCCACCTCCAACAGGATCCCACCATTGGCCACATCTTCCCATCTCCTCCCCTTTCGGCTTTCCGCAGAGACCGCTCCCTCCATAATTCTCTGGTCATTTCATCCCTTCCCACCCAAACCTCCCACCTTGACTCCATCCAAGGATCTAAGCAGTCTTTCCAGGTGCGGCAGAGGCTCACCTGCACCTCCTCCAACCTCATCTATTGCATCCGCTGCTCTAGGTGTCAGCTGTTCTACATTGGTGAGACCAAGCGGAGGCTTGGCGATCGTTTCGCCAACCACCTTCGCTCAGTTCGCAATAAACAACCTGATCTCCCGGTGGCTCAGCACTTCAACTCCCCCCATTCCGAATCCAACCTTTCTGTCCTGGACCTCCTCCATGGCCAGAGTGAGTCCCACCGTAAATTGGAGGAGCAGCACCTCATATTTTGCTTGGGTAGTTTACACCCCAGCGGTATGAACATTGACTTCTCCAATTTCAGTTAGTCCTTGCTTTCTCCCTCTTTCCCCTCTCCTTCCCAGCCCTCCCACAGCCCACTGCCTCTTCCTTTCTTCTTCCCACCCCCACCACCCCCACATCAGTCTGAAGAAGGGTCTCGACCCGAAACGTCACCTATTTCCTTCGCTCCATAGATGCTGCCTCACCCGCTAAGTTTCTCCAGCATTTTATCTACCTAAGATTAAATATGATGTAGGTGCCACGGTCAAGGCCATCTGTTGTTCTCCAAATCTAACCATTAAACAATGCTGTGCTGGGTTAGGCTGGCAGATTCTTTCCCTGAAGCACATTTGCTGTGGACTCAGTGGGATATTGAGGAATTTTCATCACCCAACACAGATATATGCCAATAGTATATGAATGCTTCTTATTTCATTCTATTCACTTTAATGGTTCACAAAAGGCTTACTAGACAATGCTGAGAAATATTAACTGTAAGTTATTATGGTCAGAAACAGAACCATTAATGAATATTGACCCAATAAGATGTTCGGTCTGTATTTTGAAATCAGCAGGGAAATTACAGCATCTTGAAATTAGTCCACATGATTAAATAAATCAAAATTAATGGAAAACCAAAAAGGTGTTGAAAATACGAAATAAAAACAAGAAAAACTTAGGAAAGGTCTTGAATCCAAAAGATCAGCTCCTGCTTCAGCTACCTTAGCTTCTGGCTGACGTGGAGTATTTCCACCATTTTCTTCTTTTTTTTAAAGTTTTTTTAATCTCGGTGTTCTTGAGTTGTATTATTTTCCATGCATTTATTTTTTCTCAGGGCTGGAGAAATGTTTGTTTGTATCTTTGACATTCTGTGGTCCTCAGTGAGAAAGAATGGGAGGCGATCTAATTAGAAGCAAATAGAAACATCTAAAATTCATGCATTTGACAGGGTTGATATGGAAATAATGCTACCCCCCGCTGCAGCATCTTGAAAGGAAGGTCACAATCTTGAAATAAAAGTAGGCCTTTCAGGGGAGAGATGAGAAGAAATCCTTTCAGGCATTGAATCTTTAGTTCTCTACACTTGACGTAATTGGAGGCTCAGTCACTGACAGATTTTCAGATATTGGAGGATTTAATGTTGAAAAATGGTTCTGAGCTAAAAGATCAGCTCTGCTCCTATTGAATGACAAAGCAAGTATAAGAAACCAATTGGCTTACTGGTGTTGTTATCTATGTTACTAAAAGTCTGATCTTGACCGCTTTTGGCCCACTGTGCTGCGATTTCTGAGAGAACGCCGCCACCTACGGCCGTCATTTTTGGCCACCTCGCTCAGAGCCCCTCTCCGCCATCCTGGACCAGAGGATTTTTCCCATTGATGAAAAATCAGAGAGATATTAATGTTTTTTATAAATTCGCCATTCTCTCTGCTGCCCCCGCTGGCGGCAGGGGGGAGGGACTATAAAACCCGGAAGTGTAGTCCCTCACTCAGACTCTGCCAGACCAAGGAAGCGAGAGGGTCATGGCTCTCTAAGCTGCGAATCACACTGAATGCACGTCTACTCCACGGTGAGTCCCCTCGATGCGGCTGTAAAGTGGCTGCAGCCCAATGGTTTGCCTCGCCTTTTTAAAAAAAGTTTGTGTTCACAAAATGAATTTTGGTTGCCAGGTGTGGCTGCAGCCCAATTGTTTGCCTCACTTTTTTAAAAAAGTTTGTGTTCACAAAATGAATTTTGGTTGCCAGGTGTGGCTGCAGCCCAATTGTTTGCCTCGCCTTTTAAAAAAAGTTTATGTTCACACAATGAATTTTGGTTGTCAGGTGTGGCTGCAGCCCAATTGTTTGCCTCGCCTTGGCTTTTAAAATCATTGCAACAGTTGGCTGCCAGCCCAAGAATCCATTCGGCCCACAATGTCTATACTAGCCCTCTGTAAACCAGTACCTTCGGCCCGCAACACCCATACTAGCGCAACAGACAGTCCCCCCTCCCCCCCACTGGCGTGCAATATTGGAATTGGTGGAGAGGTGGAATATTGCATTGGTGACCATCCCTCCCGTGTGATGCTGGGACCCAACGGGTCCCACTTAGTCTAGTTTCTTATATTAATCACACATCTGACACACAAACTCACAGAGGTTTAGGAAGAGCTAATTTGCTACAACCATCAAGTTCTTAAACCAACCCTAATTCTATTTTGACAACAGAACAGGACGGTCTATTTCTTGTATTACCAATGGACTTGTTTTCCAATTATGTCTTGCAGTAATGCCTTGTCGTTGTGTCTTTTTACATTGTCTGGCAGAAGTCATGTAATGTATGTATGATTTATGTATAATGTGTGTTATCATGCGCATCTGAGTCTATATGACTGTCATGCTGCTGCAAGTAAAATTTTCATTGTGCCTGTACCTCACCATACCAGTGTATGTGACAATAAACTAAACTCGCCTCGATTCGAATTGAATTGTGTAGCCAGTTCTTCCATCAGTATTTGGATTGATTGATTTTCTATGTTCAGAATGTTCTCTCAACAATCTACCAGGTGGTCTCTGTGAACCTCCCACAAAGTAAGTTTTCTTCGGAAAAGGGAACAGATGCAAGTTGTACATTGGAATTGCATATACTGAGACTAACAAGTTTTTTTTTTCTCAACACATTCCATTTTGACCACAGCCACACATTTGATAACTACATACCACTGCATGACCACATTTTGTCTCAAATTTCCAGCATCATTAAAAAAATGGAACTGAGAAATGTATAATTTTGTCTCACTCCTTACCACCGAAAAAAAGCCTGGGCTGAAATTCTTTGTGGGTTCCTTGGGTTTCCCACTGTAACTGCAACACAAAAATAAGCAAAAGTGTTGCTGAATTTTAACCCTGCTCGATTTTATATGCATTTTATCCAACATTATAATTTTATAACTTAGGATTCTTTAGATTCAAAACCAGGTAGAAAATGTGATTTATATTTCCAATTTGTCATATTAAAATACAAATAAATATTTTCATAAGTTTCCCCAAGCACAGTGACTTGGATTTCTCTGTGCACTCATTACCATATAAAACAGCTTCTTGGTTTTCACGACCATATGTTCTTCTTTAAAATAACTTACTATTTTTAGCACGCTGCCTGCTTACAAATTTCCATATAATTGCAAAGATTATTTTAGATGAATCTGCTATGAAGTTACAGCAGTTTCCATATGAATCAAACTAAAAGCAAGAAATATTTTTTGAAAACAGCAGTTGCAGCCATCTTTAAATATATCCAGTCATTCAATCTTATTTGAATACAAGTAACTGCTATTTAGCAGTTATTTTAATATTTAAAGAAAAGCAGCAATGTAACAATTTTCAAGATACACAAAAAATTGTCCATAATTATTAGTTGTTCAGCAGACTTGAATGTATTTATCATTAAAACAGTTAATATGCCGAGTTAGAGTCACTTTACATGAAATAATTTATGTACTTTTAAACAGATACAAGTTATTTAAATCTTCTGTTTTATTTACAGGTTCATATTATCACATCCCAAGGTGAGTTTCTCAGGAAATAGCCAAACATATTTACCTTAATTATGGTTTCCCTGCCTGTAAGACTTCTTCTTTTATTGAAATGGGGGGTGGGTAATATTTGCAATAGCTCATCCTTTTCACACACTCTAACTTAATTGGAAAAATACAATTCTGTTGCATGGCACTCTCCTTCCATTGCGAAGCAAAGTGTAGTCTGTTCGGTTCAGAAGAAAGCAGCCTTAACCAAATGGCAATCAGGGTTTCTTAAGTATAAGTTAAATGCGAGAAACACAAATCAATCTATTGAGCTAAACGCAAAACTTCCTCAATTATTAATCTTTAAGTTGAAACATTTTATTAATTATTTCAAATTTTTTTCTTGCACCAAAATCATACTAATAGCTTGCTCGGCATCATTTCAGTTAAAATGTCTCTCTCTTTCACATGACTATCTGGTGTTACAGCCGAATCACATCTATAATTTTCCACTTGAAACCAGATAATTACATCAGATATGGCAGAATGTATTGTCGTGATAATTCACACTTTGGAGAAGTCTTTCATTTACATGTACATAAATTATGCACATTGCTCATATTGACAGTTGACATTTAGGGATGACTATAACCTATCTGGGAGATCTTCTGTTTTAGGTCTTTCATAATCTTTTTACTTGCTCACTTACCATCTTTTGTCAAATAAGCTTTTGAAGTTCGATATGGATTAAAATTTTCTTGCTGAACTTTGAGTGCATTAATTCACACAGATTTAAAATGTTGGCAGGTGGCATTGTAATGTCTAGTTGATGGAGGAGGCGTTTATATTTCTCATTTTATTGGATTGATCAGAAAATTGTGATATCCTGATATGGATGGTCGAAAAAATATTTCTCAGCAAAGTCATCCAGAGAGTTGTAGTGGCTTTAAGTGTTCCGGTAATGCGTTGCATTACATTATTGCATTGGACATCACCATTCAGTTGCCGCATCTGCCCAACTGGTGCATGGCACTCAGTTACTGAATGACAAGATCAGTGCTGATGTTTGCAGCACTAATGAAGATGCTGCCTTACTGTGGTCACGGTGGCGCAGAAGTACAGTCGCAGACCGGAATCCACCCGGAAGGCCCAGCCTGTGGATCAAGGACCACCTAGAAGCCCGGCTCATCCGCTCAGGGTGGAATGAAGTGGACAGGGGGCTGGTAAGCAGACCGACTGCAGGAGCCAGTGCACTGCCTCAACGGTGGAGTGGGCCACTGGAGGCCCTGCAACAGCCTGGTATTTGGCTAGGCTGGGCACCGCTCCAAGAGGCCGAGCATGTGGACCGGACGTGGATTACAGCGATGGAGCAGCGGCAGAGGACACCACGGCTACACTTGGCCAGGCCGGGTCTTTGAACTTGATGAAGATGGCAGCGCCGACATTATATGCAAAATAAATTTCGCTATGTAATGTTTCATTGCATATGTGACAATAAATATCCATTGAAACATTGAAATGCTTAGGATTGCTTGTTTTGCTAACTTTGTAGGCCTCATCATTCAATTTAGTGTGATCGACAAATCATTGAATGTTTGTAGCCATTGGGGCCTTTGAATCTAAACCAGTTTTATGCCAGAGCAATACAGCTGGTCCAATATCACTGGTGGATCCTCTCTCCACCATTATCCAAGTAGATCCACTCTCCACCATTATCATTCATCGCTATGGGGGGTTAAAATCATGGAAGGCCCTATTTTGCAGTTCTCCACACTGGTTATAGCGGTTCAAGAAAGTGGTCCATTGCCATCTTCAAAGAATCAGAGATTTCTTGAGGGGATATCAATGCTAATCTCAGAAATAAAGTAAACATTCAATGCAATAATAAAAAATATCTGCATCTTGTGGTCACCAACAACCATGGGAAATAGCTTACATCATTCTGATAGTGTCAAATCTTTTCTTAAGGTTCTCAGCTTTAAGGAGAACACTCACGTCCAAAGGCAAAGTAAATGACTTTGGTACCTGATCCAAGGCTTTGACAGAGTTCTTTGCGTATGATAGCCAAAAGTAAATACTATAGTCAAAGATGACAGAATTTCAAAAGGCTTGGCTCACTTGCTTGTGTTCTCTTTTCCACAAGACTGACCAAAATCCAATATGTTTTTTAACCAGCCTTCTCAACTTGTTAACTGCTTTGCGAATCTTGTTTACAGAAATCAAAAACAGGAATCGTGCGGGAAAAAGAGAGATCACACATGTTCTGAAGCCGAGGGGGTTTTGTTCTCTTTAATTTTCTGCCTGCTTTGGAAACTTGCTGACAAACTGTTAAAAGTGAAAAGGGGATTCTTATTACAAACGTAACAGCCACTAACAAAGTGAAATGTCTCATAAACACTGAAAATCTGAAATAAACATATCAGAGGCGATATTGCATGTGAGACAAATCTTAAAACAACCTTCCTTCAAGATAACCACATAGAACAAAGAACAGTTCAGCAGATAGGAATAGGCCCTTCAGTCCACAATGTTTGTACTGAACATGATGCCAACACCAAATTTTATCTGCCTGCACACAATCCATATCCCTCCATTCCCTACATCCCCATGTACCTATTCAAAAGTCTCTTAAATCCCATTACGGTATCTACTTCCACCACCACCTTGGTATTGCATTCCACACACTTACCACGGTACCCGGACGTGGCGCCGATGGACAAGAAGCCGAAGCAAAGAAGTGGAAGCCAAATAACCAAATGGAAACAAAGCCGAAACGCCAAATAACCGAATGGAAACAAAGCCGAAACGCCAACTACTGCAAACTAACTGAAAGGGTGGGACGCCTAAAAGCCAACTAACCGAAAGGCTGCATCGCCTAATAGCAAACTCACTGAATGGCCGCTCTGCCGAAACGCCACCTACCCGAAAGGCGGCGTCGCCTACACGCCAACAAACCGAATGCTGCTCAACAGAAAAGTCAAATAACGGACATGACATTGCCAGGGGGCGGAACTTGTTAGCGATTGGTCCAGACATCCATCACATCACTGTGAAGGGATGAACATTGTCCCACACCTCCGCTCCACCCGACCCACAGCCGTGGGTCGTGGGAGAGTGGGGGTTGTCCCGAGGGATGCGCACCTTCGGCCGCTTACAACTTGGTGCTTGAGTTCAGATTGCCCAGTCACCTATGGCTTGGGTGGGAAAATGACCCCCACCCTCCCGCTGGTGGAGCCGCCTTCCGCCTCATCTCTCCCATGTGACACACTGTGACGGGCTGTGGGTCAGGTGGAGAAGAGGTGTAGGACAGGCTGGTCCCTCCGCCCAACCAGAGTCACTGACCGCGATGCACCGCCATCGGACCCCAACCGCCACACCAGGGCGATTCCCCCCCCTGACACCCAGACCCTGACACCCACACCAGGTGATTCACCCTCACCCCAGCTGTGGGGACAGACGACTCGGGGCATAGTAAATCGCTTGTCATACACACTTGTCATCGGCCCACCAGGGAATGTGTGTGTCCCCCCCGTGTTTTAAAAGCGATTTACCCCGTGTTTTAAAAGTGATACCCCCCGGGTTTTAAAAGCGAATCATATATTTGATTCACACAAATTTGGATGGTACTTCAGTACAGTTTTTGTCCAAGTATTGTTCATAGGAAGAGTTGAAAAATTAAGGCCATGCTCAGTTAGATAGATAATAAAAATGCCAGCATCAGTAAAAGAAGGGAAAGGAATTCTACTGGTACTTTGGCCAGTATTCCTTCTTAAATTAAAAGCAAACTCTCTTTAGTCAGGCAGCAAAATTGGCTATTGTTTGAGCTTCTGACAGTCTCACTGTTAATTAATGCAAATGTAACAAGCATTTCAGATAAAGCACCTTGAAATATTCTGAGGATACGATTGGGTCTAAAATAAAGGTCAGTTCATGTTTTCTTTACCATATCTGGAATACGACAAATAAATAACAATAACAATTTAAATGAAATTGTAGCAGGAAATTGCCCAATTTCATCTGCATACCTTCAATAATAAGAATTAGCTTAATGCAGAGAGATACATAGATTTACAGGTACATACTGAATATCCATGGAAAGCGGAAATGTTATATTTGTGTTGTAAATGATGGCAGCTATTTGAAAATAGAAGGATCTTCAATATCATATGACACTATAGAAGGAACTGCAGATGCTGGTTTAAACCTAAGATAGACACAAAAGGCTGGAGTAACTCAGGCAACATCTCTGGAGAGAAGGAATGGATGACATTTTGGGTCGAGACCCTTCTTCAGACTGGTTAGCTATAAGGGAAACGAGAGATATAGATGGTGATTGCGTACAGTTGCGTACAGTTTTGGTCTACTAATCTGAGGAAAGACATTCTTGCCATAGAGGGAGTACAGAGAAGGTTCACCAGACTGATTCCTGGGATGTCAGGACTTTCATATGAAGAAAGACTGGATAGACTCGGTTTGTACTCGCTAGAATTTAGAAGATTGAGGGGGGATCTTATAGAAACTTACAAAATTCTTAAGGGGTTGGACAGGCTAGATGCAGGAAGATTGTTCCCGATGTTGGGGAAGTCCAGAACAAGGGGTCACAGTTTAAGGATAAGGGGGAAATCTTTTAGGACCGAGATGAGGAAAGCTTTTTTCACACAGAGAGTGGTGAATCTCTGGAATTCTCTGCCGCAGAAGGTAGTTGAGGCCAGTTCATTGGCTATATTTAAGAGGGAGTTAGATGTGGCCCTTGTGGCAAAAGGGATCAGGGGGTATGGAGAGAAGGCAGGTACAGGAAACTGAGTTGGATGATCAGCCATGATCATATTGAATGGCAGTGCAGGCTCGAAGGGCCGAATGGCCTACTCCTGCACCTATTTTCTATGTTTCTATGTTTCTATGTGATGTGAAAAAATATGCAAAAATAACGATGATAAAGGAAACAGGCCATTGCAGGCTCTTGGGTGAAAATAAGAAACTTGTGCGACATGGGTGGGGGAGGGATACAGAGAGAAAAGGAATGCCGGGGCTAACTGAAGTGAGATAAATCAATATTCATATCACTGGGTTGTCAGCTGCCCAAGCGCAATATGAGATGCTGTTCCTCCAATTTGCTTTTAGCCTCACTCTGACAATGGAAGAGACCAAGGACAGAAAGGTCTGTGTAGGAATGGGAACCAGGAGATCAGGTTGGTTTAGGCGGGCTGAGTGAAGGTCTTCCATGAAACGATCGCCCACTCTGCGTTTGGTCCCGCCGATGTATAAGAGTCCACATCGTGAACAACGGATACAGGAGATGAGGTTAGAGGAGGTGCAAGTGAACCTCTGCCTAACCTGAAAGGTCTATCGGGGTCCCTGGACAGTCGAGGGAGGAGGTATAGCGACAGTTGTTGCAACTTCTGCGCTTGCAGGAGAAGGGACCTGGGGAAGAGATGGTTTGGGTGGGAAGGGATGAATTAACCAGGGAGTTGCGGAGGGAACGGTCTCTGCAGAAGGCGGAAAGGGGTGGAGATGGGAAAACGTGGCTAGTGGTGGGATCCCGTTGGAGGTTGCGGGAATTTTGGAGGATTGCGTGTTGAAACATGACAACCCTCCAAAATTTCCGCCAACTCTTTATCTCTACACATCCCCATCTTCATCTCTCGTTTCCCTTATCTCAAACCAGTCTGAAGAAGAGTCTCAACGTGAAAGGTCACCCATTCCTTCTCTCCAGAGATGCTGCCTGTCCCACTGAATTACTCCAGCCTTTTGTGTCTATCTTCACTATCATATGTTCAATTAGTTCTTAGATCTCCATTTGCAATCGAGAGAGTACAATAAAATAATCTCTGGAAACTAATGTAGTCACATTTGTAATCTGTAGCTCTCAAATTGCAATGGATACAACAAAAGCACTGGGTATAAAGAACAATTATGTGAAAATCAACATACTCCTAATATGTTGAAAGCAGTAGTATTACTGAAAGGTATGAAGGACATTAAAGCACATTTAAGAATTATACTGGGATACTTTTAAACCCTGTGAATGTGCGGATTTGGAAGAGGATAAGAAGGCTTAAACAGAAACATAGAAACATAGAAAGCAGGGTCAAGAGTAGGCCATTAGGTCTTACGAGCCAGTACCGCCATTCAATATGATCATGGCTGATCATCCAAAATCAGCACCTACAGAATACGTACCCCATCATCCTTCTAAATGGTTAAATAATTAAATGCATAATCATCTTTCAGCATGGGTGAAGGCAAGATTAAAAACACAGATCAGAACTTCCATGGGAAGCAAGTCTAACCATGAGGAAAGCATGGTAAATGCTAGGGCTACAAGTAACCACATCTTCTTGCCTTTGACAGCCTTCCTCTCATTAGCATGGCATATAATGTCCTTGAATATTCAACACAAAGCTGGATATCCATATATATATATATATATCTATATTTAAAACTGTGTGTGTGTGTGTGTGTGTGTGTGTGTGTGTGTGTGTGTGTGTGTGTGTGTGTGTGTGTGTGTGTGTGTGTGTGTGTGTGTGTGTGTGTGTGTGTGACTGCCTGACTTGTGGCTGCCAGCCTTTAATTCGCTGCTACGCCAACATCAGACGCAGAATCGCCGAGATTTATTCCATTTCGGTAGTGATTTCACTTTTCATTCCAAGTATCCACTCCTGATTAAATTTTGTCGTGTTTATGTACACATTTTTAATCAAATCCTTCTTCCCCCCCCCCCCCCCAAATTAAAAAAAAAAACTGGCTTCTCACCCTTAGAATGTTGGTGAACGTTCCATCGTGTGATTTCACAATGCCCAATGCTCACATATGTCCAATCGGAATGGATCCATTTACATATGCCTTTGCAGCAGCCCCAGCCCCAGCCCCAACCCCTCCCCACCTCCGCAGCCTGTGTCGAAGCGCGTCATCATGTGTGTGGGAATAGAGAAAGAGGATTGGGGGTGATAGGGAATGGGGAACAGATGGACTGTCCCTACCCCTCCCCCTTCCACTCTCCCTCCCCACTATTTCCCCTCTCTCCCCCCACTCCTCTCCCCCTCCCTCCACACTCTTACCCCTCCCCCCTCCCCATCCCTCCCTCCCCTCCCCCACACCTCTCTCCCCCACCCCTTTCCCTCTCTCCCCCACCCCCTTCCCCCTCCCCACTCTTCCCCCTCTACCACCTACCCCATCTCCTCGCCTCCCTCCCCCTCCTCCACACCTCTCTCCCCCTCCCCATCCCTCCCTCCCCCTCCCCATCCCTCTCTCCTCCCCCTCTCCCTCTTCTCACCCCTCTCCCTCTCCACCCCATCCTCCCCCCACCCCCTTCCCTCTCCCCCCTTCCCTCCCTCACCCCATTTCCCTCTCCCCCACCCCCTATCCCATCCCTCTCTCCCCCCTCCCCATCCCTCTCTCCTCCCCCTCTCCATCTCCCTCTCCCTCTCCTCATCCCTCTCCTCCCCTCCTCCTCCCACCCCATCCCTCTCTCCCCCACCCCCCTTCCTTCTCTCCCCCACCCCCCTCCCCCTTCCATCCCCCACCCCCTTCCCACTCTACCCCCTCCATCCACACTCTTCCCCCTCTACCCCCTGCCCCATCTCCCTCCTCGCCTCCCTCCCCTCTCCCACACACCTCTCTCCCCCATCCCTCTCTCCTTCCCTCTGCCACCACTCTCTCCTCACCCTCTCCATCTCCCTCTCCTCACTCCTTTCCCTCTCCTCCCCCTCCTCCTCCCACTCCCATCACTCCCTCCCCACCCCCCTTCCCTCTCTACCCCACCCCCTTCCCCCTCTCCCCCGCCCTCTTCCCCCTACCCATCTGTCCCTCTTCCACCACTCCCCCTACCCCTCCCTCCCCACTTCCACTTCCCTCCCCCTTACACCACCCCTCTCCCTCTCCGTCCCCTACCCCTCTCTCTCTCCCCATTCCTTCCCTCTCCCTCCTCTCTCTCCCCCACCCCTTCACCTACCCCTTCCCACTCTTTCCCCTCTCTCCCCCCACCCCCCCGTCCCTCCACAATCTTCCCCCTCCTTCCCTACCCCATCTCCCTCCTCCACTCCGTCCCCCACCCCTCTCTCATCCCCCTCTCCATCTCCCTCTCCTCCCCCTCCCACACCCATCCCTCTCTCCCCCACCCCCCTTCTCCCTCCCCACTCTTCCCCCTCCTTCCACACACTTCCCCCTCTCTCCCCCTCCCCTCTCTCTTCCCCTCCCCCACCCCTCTCTCCACCCCCCTCTCCATATGCCTTGCCAAAGACATTCTTGCCATAGAGGGAGTACAGAGAAGGTTCACCAGACTGATTCCTGGGATGTCAGGACTTTCATATGAAGAAAGACTGGATAGACTCAGCTCGTACACGCTAGAATTTAGAAGTTTGTGGGGGGATCTTATAGAAACTTACAAAATTCTTAAGGGATTGGACAGGCTAGATGCAGGAAGATTGTTCCCGATGTTGGGGAAGTCCAGAACAAGGGGTCACAGTTTAAGGATAAGGGGGAAATCTTTTAGGACCGAGATGAGAAAAAAAATTTTCACACAGAGAGTTGTGAATCTGGAATTCTCTGCCACAGAAGGTAGTTGAGGCCAGTTCATTGGCTATATTTAAGAGGGAGTTAGATGTGGCCCTTTTGGCTAAAGGGATCAGGGGGTATGGAGAGAAGGCAGGTACAGGATACTGAGTTGGATGATCAGCCATGATCATATTGAATGGCGGTGCAGGCTCGAAGGGCCGAATGGCCTACTCCTGCACCTAATTTCTATGTTTCTATGTTTCCCTCTCCTCACCCCTCTCCCTCTCCTCCCCCTCCTCCTCCCACCCCCATCCCTCTCTCCCCCAACCCCCTCCATCTCTCCCCCCGCCCCCTTCCCCTGTCCCTCTTCCACCTCCCTCCCCACTCTTCCCCTTCTCTCCCCCTTACCCCACCCCTGTCCCTCCCCCACCCCTCTCTCTTCCCCTCCCTTCCCCCTCGCTCCCCTCTCTCCCCCACCTCTCCCCCTACCCATCTCTGCCTCTTCCACCATTCCCCCTACCCCTCTCCCCCTCCCTCCACACTCTTCCTCCTCCCTCCTCCTTCCCCTCCCTCCTCCCCATCCTCCCTTTCTCCCCTCCCCCACCCCTCTCTCCCACCTCCCCCACCTCTCTCTCATCCCCATCCCCCTTACCCCACCCCTCTCTCTCCCCCTCCCTTCCCCCTCGCTCCCCTCTCTCTCCCATCCTTTCCCCTACCCTCTGTCCCTCTTCCACCACTCCCCCTACCCCTCCCCCTCCCTCTCTCCCACTTCCACCACTCCCCCTACACCTCACTCCCTCCCTCCCCATTCTTCCACTTATCTCCCCCCCCCCCCCTCCCCCTCCCTCCCCCCCCCCCCCCCCCCCCCCCCCCCTCCCTCCCCACTCTTCCCCCTCTCTCCGCTCTCCCCCTCCCTCCACACTCTTCCCCTTCTCTCACCTCTACCCCTCACCACCTCCCACCTCACTCTCCCCCTCTCCATCCTCCCTCCCCTCCATCCTCCCGTCCCCCACCCCCACCCTCTTTACCCCCTTCCCCCACCCTCTCTCCTCCTCCCTTTCCCCCCTCCCTCCCCTCTCCTTCTCTCCTCACCCCTCTCCCTCCTCCCCTCCTCTCCTCCCATGCCAACCCCCACCCCTCTCTCCCCCCCACCTCTCCCCCTACCCATCTCTGCCTCTTCCACCATTCCCCTACCCCTCTGCCCCTCTTCCGCACTCTTATCCTCCCCCCTCCCTCACCACTATTCCCCCTCTCTCCCCTACCCCTCTCCCTCCCATCTCACTCTTCCCCCGCCCTCTTACCACTCTCCCCCTCCCTCCACACTCTTCCCCCTCTTCCTCCTCCTTCCCCTCCCTCCTCCCTCTCCCCCCTCCCCCACCCCTCTCTCATCCCCACACCCACCCCACGCTCCTCCTCCCCTTCCCCCCTCTCTTCCCACCCCTCTCCCTCCTCCCCTCCCACTCCCTCCCCACCCCTCTTCACCCCCATCTCCCCCCCACCCCCTTCCCCTCTCTCTTGCACCAGTCCCTGCTAACCATCTCCCACCCCCCTACCCCTCTCCCCTCATCCTGCCCTACCTGCTCTCCTCCCACTCCCCACTCTCCTCCCCTTCCCATCCCCCTCTCTCCCCCTACCCCGCTCTCCTCTCCCTCCCAAATCTCTCCCGTTTCCTCCTCCCCCTCTCCCCTCCCTCCCCTCTTCTCTCTCTCCCCTCTCCCCACCCCATCTCCCCCTCCCCCCACCTGTGTGTTTGGGGGTGGTTAGTGTGAGTGTGATGCCGCAGCCCTCCCCCCGCAAACACGCGTTGGGGAAACAGACCCAACGGGTCTGTACTTGGTCTAGTCTATATTTAAAACTCTGTGGCCGCCGCCTGCCAGCTGCCTGCCGCCTCCCGGCCACCTCCCGGCTGCCTCCTGGCTGCCAGCCTTTGATTCGTTGCTACGCCGACACCAGACGCAGAATCACCAAGATTTTTTCCATTTCGGTAGAGATTTCACTTTTCATTCTAAGTATCCACTCCTGATTAAATCCTTCTCCAACCCCCCCCCCAGTTTCAAAAGAAAACTGCTTCTCACCCATAGAAGCAGCCCCAGCCCCTGGTGAACGTTCCATCGTGTGATGTCACAATGCCCAATGCTCACAGATGTCCAATCGGAGTGGATCAATTTACATATGCGTTTGCACCTGCCCCAGCTTCTCCCTCCCACCCCCACAGCCTGTGTCGAAGCGCATCATCACATGTGTGGGAATAGAGAAAGAGGATTGGGGGTGAAAGTGAATGGGGAACAGATGGACTGTCCCTACCCCTCTCCCTTCCACTCTCCCTCCCCACTATTTCCCCTCTCTCCCCCCACCTCTCTCCCCCTCCCCTCTCTTCCCCCTCCACCCACACTCTTTCCCCTCTACCCCCTACCCCATCTCCCTCCTTGCCTCCCTCCCCCTCCCCTACACCTCCCCCCATTCCCTCTCTCCTTGCCTCCCCCACCCCTCTCTCCCCCTCTCCATCTCACTCTCCTCACACCTCTCCCTATCCCATCCCTCTCTCCCCCACCCCCCTTCCCTCTCTACCCCACCCCTTCCCTCTCACCCCCCGCTCCCTTCCCCCTACCCCTCTGTCCCTCTTCCACCACTCCCCCTACCCCTCCCACCCCACTCTTCCATTTCACTCCCCTTACCCCACCCCTCCCTCTCCCTTCCCCACCCCTTTCTCCCTCCCTTCCCCCTCCCTCCCCTCTCTCCCCCACCCCTTCCCCTACCCCTCTGTCCCTCTCCACCACTCCCCCTGTCCCTCTTCCACCACTCCCCGTACCTCTCTCCCCCTCCCTCCCCACTCTACCACTTCTCTCCCCACCTCCCTCCCCCACTCTCCCTCCCCACTATTTCCCCTCTCTCCCCCCTACCCCTCCCCGTCCCTCCACACTCTTCTCCCTCCCTCCCCTGCCCCATCTGCTTCCTCGCCTCCCTCCCCCCTCCCCCACACTTCTCTCCCCTACCCTCTTTCCTCCCCTCTATCCCCCCCTCTCTCCCCCCACCTCTCCCCCTTACCCACTCTTACCCTCCCCTCTCCCTCACCACTATTTCCCCTCTCCCTCCTACCCCTATCCCCCTCCCATCCCACTCTTCCCCCGCCCCCTTCCACTCTCCCCCTCACTCCACACTCTTCCCCCTCTCTCCCCTTCCCCTTCTCCTTCCTCCTTCCCCTCCCTCACTCCCCTTCCCCCACCCCTCTCTCCCCCTCCCCCACCCCACTCTCATCCTCCCCTTCCCCCTCTCTCCCCCTCTCCATCTCCCTCTCTCCTCACCCTACTCCCCTCCCACCCCCCTCTTTCCCCCCTCTCTCCCCCCTCTCCCACCCCTCTTCACCCCCATCTCCCCCCCACCCCCTCTCTCTTGCACCACTCCGCGCTACCCCTCTCCCACCCCCCTACCCCTCTCCCCCCCTTCCTGCCCTCCCCACTCTCCTCCCACTCCCCTCCCCCTTCCCATCCCCCTCTCACTCCCTCTACCCGGCTCTGCTCTCCCTCCCAAATCTCTCCCATTTCCTCCTCCCCCTCTCCCTTCCCTCCCCTCTCCCCACCCCGTCTCCCCCTCTCCCCCCTCCGCCCACCTGTGTGTTTGGGGGGTGGCTAGTGTGAGTGTGATGCCGCAGCTCCCCCCCCCCCCCCCCGCAAATGCGCGTTGGGGACACAGACCCAATGGGTCTGCACTTGGTCTAGTTAACTATTAAAACTCTGATCTTGGATGTGTGTGTGTGTGTGTGTGTGTGTGTGTGTGTGTGTGTGTGTGTGTGTGTGTGTGTGTGTGTGTATGTGTGTATGTGTGTGTGTGTGTGTGTGTGTGTGTGTGTGTGTGTGTGTGTGTGTGTGTGTGTGTGTGTGTGTGTGTGTGTGTGTGTGTGTGTGTGTGTGTCTGTGTGATCACATCTTCTCGAAAATACGACAGGCTAACGATAAATTGTTCACATATTCCGATAGAGATTTATCCCCTGGAGTCCGAAATCGCCTTACCTGAATATTTCGAGCTTTATTTCTCGAGTTACTTATGAAAATTTTCATAAATCTGAAATAACTTTGAAAATAAACCGGCTCTTTTGCTGATGACGTCACAATGGGTCTGCTTGCTGCCGTCTTGCTGCGAGTGACGTCACCCGCCCCCCACCTCTCCCCCCCCAGTTATACAAAAGACACTTGCACATCGCTTTCTCTCTCAGGGCTTTCTCTCGGCTCCTCGGTCGCCTCCTCTCTCTCCCCCTCGGCTCTCTCCCCCGGGCTCACTTCCACCAGGCTCTCTTCCTCACACGACTCTCTCCCCCCCGGGCTCTCTCTCCCCCGGCCTCTCTTCCCCCCGGCCTCTCTCCCCCAGCCTCTCTTCCACCACCACCCCCCAGCCCCTTTTCCACCCCTCCCCCCCTCTTCTCCCACCTCACCCCCTCCCCCCCATCTCCCTACCATCGCCCCCCCTCCCTCCCCGTCACCACACCCTGCCCCGTCTCCCCCCCATCTCTCCCCACCTCATCTCTCCCACCCCTCCTCTCTCTCCCCCGGCCTCTCTCTCCCTCCCTGGCATCCCTCTTCCTCCCCCCTCTCTCCCCCCTCTTTCCCCCCCCTCTGTCCCCCGCATCTTCCCCCCTCCCCCTCTCCCAACCTCCCTCTCCCTCCTCTCTCTCCCCCTCTCTCTCTGCCCCTCTCTCTCTCTGTGCCCCCTCTCTGCCCTCTCTCTCTCCCCCCTTACCTCTCCCTCTCTAAATGCACCTGCGAGTTGGGAGCTATGCGTGTGGATAGGGTGGGGATGGGGTAAAAGGAACGAATGAATAATATTAATATAATATCAAGCGGGCTGATTAATGTGTGTGGGGGGGGGGGGGTGGTTAGTATGTGTGTGACGCGGCAGGCCTCCCCCCCCCCCGCAACCGCGCTTTGAGGGGACGAGACCCAACGGGTCCCACTTGGTTTAGTAACTATTAAAACTCTGATCTTGTGTGTGTGTGTGTGTGTGTGTGTGTGTGTGTGTGTGTGTGTGTGTGTGTGTGTGTGTGTGTGTGTGTGTGTGTGTGTGTGTGTGTGTGTGTGTGTGTGTGTGTGTGTGTGTGTGTGTGTGTGTGTGTGTGTGTATAATCACATCTTCTCGAAAAAATGTTCACATATTCCAATAGAGATTTATACCCTGGAGGCCAAAATTGCCTTACCTGAACATTTTGTTCTTTATTTCTCGAGTTATTAATGGAAATGTTCAAAAATCTGAAAACACTTTGGAAAAAAACCCGCTGTCTTCTTGCTCGCGCTGCAAGTGACATCACCCCCCAACGGGTCTGCAATTGGTCTAGTATGAAATAAACATACAGAAATGCTGGGTACACTTTACAAGATGTCTGGGATATGAAACATTAATTCTGTTTCTTTCTTCACAGATTCTGCCTGACCTGCTAAGTGTTTCCAGTATTTTCTGTTAATATGATGTCCCTGCTGGTTATCACCAGATGAGATGCTGTTAAAAGTCATAAACCCGAGCCAGATGAGTCCACATAACAGTTTCTACCACAATGTGGATGAAACATTTTCATGGCCCTTCATATTATTGGGGACTAATTTTAACCACACACATCAACAGCTGATCATTATCATCATCATCATCATCTCTCACTGTCATCTCACCATCAGCAGAACTCATCATTTCATCATCAGCAAAACCGAATGGGAATGCTGGACATGAAATCCTGAACTAGTTACACTAAAGGGGCTGTCCCACTTGGGCGACCTAATTGGCGAGTTTAGAAGAGTTTAAAAAAATGACATGTTGAAGACCTCCTTCGACTATGTAGAAAACCTTCTTTGACCTTCTTTGACTATGTTGAAGATTAGCTTTGACTAGCTACGACTAACTTTGGGAAAATTGGACACCAAATAGTGGAGAGTGAAGACGATTTCCTTTGATCTCCTTCACCCTCCCTTCGACTATGATGAAGGCTATCTATGACTACCTTTGACTACCTTCGACTACCCTCGATTACCTACGACTAACATGCTGACATACTACAACCTACTACGACCTACTACGACTAAACCTACGAGTAAAAAAAAGTTTTTTTTCCATGGTGACCTTTTTTTACTCATGGGCATTTTTCAAAGTTGAAAAATACGCCGTGACCTAGCTGAGGCCTCGAGTACATGGGGACTACTCTCGAGCATGAAGGAGAGTTACAGAGACCTCCTATCACCTCGTGTCGACCATGCTGCGAGTATGCGTCGAGGGCAAACTCGCCAGAACTCGCGGATTAGGTCGCCCAAGTAGGACAGCCCCTTAACTCCCCACTTTCACCACCCAGATCTCCAGGATATTAAAATTGAATTAAGATTGAATAGCGGTAGACTCTTTGGGCCAAATGGCCTAATTTTTCTCCAATTACTTATGGTCTTATGACTCCAATAAAGGTGTCTGCCACGGCTTAGTTGTTAGCATCTCACTTCTAATTCGGAAGGCTGCAGGTTGAATTCTCACCCCAGAAATGTTTGTGGGGGAGCAAATTTCTTTCAAATAAATCATGCAATGCATTATACCATTTTTCACACAATCTAAACATAGTCATGCAACAGCACAACATTTTAAGTTCCCCTTACGGCCATGATGGTGGGACTTGTGGACTCTGCCACTTCTTGTGCCCCTAGAGAAGGGAGGAAGAATTTTCTGTGTGGCAGCCAATATCAAAATCATTTCTCAGGATTCCAGGTCAATCTTCATCTTCTCTGGTGCTCGGGCTTAGTCAGGCTCTTGAATGTGTTGAAGCAAGCTTTCATGATCTGATTAAGGTCTGTTCCTGCATTGAGAGCTCATGAGATTCTGACATATGCCCTCACTTCACTCACAGTTCATCATCAGGTCAATCATTGATTGACTCCACTGCTGCACACTCAATTCTTTCCATATGAAAGGATACCATTTACCTCACAGTGTGCTAAGAACACAGCAACAATCAATTTTCAGTTCCAATCTATTAAAATGCACAACCATGCACAACATAAAATGCACAACATTAGAACCTGAAGCACCTTATCTAATCAACATTACTTTGCTGTTTATGGGAGTTTGCTATGCAAATTGGCAGCCGAGTTTCTTTGATTACAACAGTCTAACTTACTTCATTAATCCTAAATGCTTTGAGATACACCAAGATAAGCAAGATAGCACTTTTTTTCCCCCTCCTTATAAATTACCTTACCAGTATGAACATTCTTGATTGTTGGATACACAAGAAACTGCAGATGCAGGCCTACACCAGCCTGAAGCCGCGGTCTCCGGTGGGGAAGAGCCGATCCTGGACTTACCTTGCCTTTGACTTTGTCCCTTACCATCTGGACGCCCGCAGCAACGGCTGCGGAGGGTGGAGGTCCCGACCACAGGGAAAATGGAGGAGGTCTGGCCAAGTTCTGTGCCTTCCACCACAGTGATGAATGCTGTGGTGGATGTTTGTGTTATATTTTTTATTGTGGTTGTGTGTTCTTTATTATTGTACCGCTGCTGACAACCCAAAATTCCACCGACCCTGGTTGTGTGGCAATAAATTCTATCAATCAATCAATCAATTTAGAGCAAAAAAAACAATGTGCTAGAGGAACTCAGCAGGTGAGGCGCCATCCATGGAGGAAGTGGACAGATGATGTTTCAGGTCAGAACACAGTTTTTTGTGTCTCCAACTATCAAGGACAGCTCTCCATATTGGCGAGGTCATTTATAAGCCTGCATGACACACTCACTGGAACTTAAAGAAAGCGCTTTATAAACTGAGTGGCACTACTGCAAATAAAGCAATGTATTTTGTAGCTTTGGAGAGGAAAGATATTAATGAAATTAATTATTATTTAGAGAATAATAAACCAGATTCTCATCATCAATTGTCATTTTTGTATAGCAATAAAATAAATACTTCCAATGCTAGAAATAGTGTGCAGAAAAAGTCAAGCCATTTTATATTCATTTTGATTTTTAGTTTCTTATGGAATTTGGTTATCTGTTTGCAGAATGAGTGTAAAGGACACAGTCGTTGTCAAACAATATCAGCTTCATTAAAGAGCAGAGTACTGTTGACAAATTAATTAAAAATGCAATGGAAGAAATAGATGACAAATCATTAAATGATGTTGCCTGCACTTCCAATGTAAACAATACTCAGTTCCAATCTAATTGGAACATCCAATATAATCAATGCTCAGTTTCAATGCCACTATTGCTCTATTGAGAGGAAATAATTTACAAAAAATATTTCCACCAGCTATGGAGAATAACAATGCATGTTGTCCTTTGATTTCTGGGATCTGAAAATTCAGTCCAAATTAACAGAGTAAATGGAATGACAAAAAATGCTGGAGTAACTCAGCAGGTCAGGCAGTAACTCTGGAGAACATGGACAAGTGATGTTTCACATCAGGACCCTTCACCCCTTTGACAAAATAAAAATTCTCATATGAAAAGTAAATTTAGTTTGTCTGAACTGCTAGCATTAACACAGTATTAAGCAGTGTCCAGGTTACTGGGACTGTAGAAAGTATAGATTGGTTACTTCTTACTAACCAATTGTGGTGCTCTATCAGGAGAAGCTTCGCCTACTATGCCATTTATATTATCAGAATTTAGTTCATATAGTTAGTCTGAGTAGCTGTTGAGTTTGCTATAACACCATGAAGTACAAACTTTAATAAACATGTTGTACCCTGACGTGCGTTTGACTGGCTTTATTACAGAAAATGAGCTGCCAAGGGATCTGACCCCATTTGCCAATCAAGTTTAACTTGGTGTAAGTGAATTAACTTTGTCAGAGTTGCAAGAACCAACAGCATTGAATAGCAATAAAATTATACAACAACAGAATACCTTTGTCTTCTTTGTCATTTGTTAGCGCAGAGAAGGCTGTAATTTATTTCAAATTCTTGTTCACTCAGGCATGACGTTGTTTTATGCTAAAGGTAATTGACAAATCTATCTTCTATCTATCTCTACATAACTAAAGCTCTGATCTTATGCTCTTCCGATTTATGCATTTTTTCTATTTGCGCAAAAACATTACGTGATAGCGCTACAATTTTTCGCCAGCTCACTCACCGTTCACCTGAGCTGCTAGTGCAGCAAGTTTCGTTCCGATTGGTGGTATGTTGTAAAAGTTGGCAATGTTTAAAAATTTTAAAAACTGCGCATGCGCCAATCGATCTCCTCTCCTGCCGCGCGGATTAGTCTCTTCTCCTTTCACTGCCCGGGACGGTCCGCCCCTTCCTGCGCCATCGCGTCTTTACTTGAGCTGAGGGACGCTGTTGGTGGCCGGTGGAGGGACCGGAAGCGGCCCAGCACGGAGTCGGAGATGTCGCCAAAAGGAAAGCGGAGAGTCTGATTCTGGCGGAGGAGAGCGTCCAGCGCCTGCTGTGTATCCCAAATGCACCACCATCACAACACCCCACAGCTCCAGCCTGTTCCCCTCTGGTCCCCCTCGCTGGCTCCTGCCCCCTTACCTCGTGATACCCCCCTCTCCCCAATGGCTCTTCCCCTGTCTTTTCTCTGAGCTCTTCCAACCTCCCTCCCCCCCCCCACACCGCCCTCCCGCCCACACGCCGGCGCGGCCATAGCTGCTGGTGCTTCCGGGCCGATCCGAGGCCTGGCTCTGAGGGCGCCGACGGCTGATGCTCCTCCGGGGCACGCAGAATGGAGGGGAGCGGCAACCTCGAGCTCCTGGGGAGGGATAGTGGGGGAGGAGAGGGGATAGAGGGAGAGGAGGGGAGTGGGGAGGGGAGAGGAGTTATGGAGGGAGGGAGGGAGTGACTGAGGGTAGGGGAAAGGAGAGGTGAGGGAGGGATTTGGGAGGTTAGGAGGAGAAGGAAAAGAAGAGGGAGGAGGTGAGGAGGGAGGAGGGGAAATAGATGGAGAGGAGGGGGGAGAGGAGGGGGAGTAGAGGGGGGTAGAGGGGGGAGTGGGGGAGGTAGGAAGTGGGGAATAGTGGGAGAGGGATCGTGGGGGGAATAGGGGAGGATAGGGGAGAGGAGGAGTGGAGGAGGTGGGGGATAGAGGGATCGGAGGGGAATAGGGAGGGGGAGAATATGGAGGGAGGGAAGGATGACTGAGGGTAGGGGAAAGGAGAGGTAGTGTGAGGTGAGGGAGAGATTGGGGAGGGGAAAGAAGAGGGAGGGTGAAGTGGAGGGGGAGAGAGTGCTAGGGATGAATGGAAATGAGCTGCGCCTGTGTAGTTAGGTGCTATGACTGAGTGGTGAAATATTGCGTTGGGGGGCCAAGCCTCCTGCGTGACAGGGACCTAACGGGTCCCACTTAGTCTAGTGGAGTTTAATTCCATGAATATGGATGGAAAAACTCATCTCCAACTTATCCTAACAGTGGATTTGGCTGAAACAGGTGGTATCTATACAATGCCATGAACTAACTGCTATGGATATCCCTGGTCTCAGAACCATAGTAGAAGACAGGGGTCAATCCAAGAGATCATCAGCTCATTTAATGTTCTGGATTTGAGGGCTTGATCCCCAGTGGGTATGTTCAGGTGGCCAAAGGCTGGGCTGGTGCACTGAAGGCAGTGGTGGATGTCGTCACCGATGTCTACCTTTGCTGAGAGGCAATTCTCAATATTTGGGAAATGGTCCACCACTGTCGCGATCTCAATCTAGATCTTTATTGTCAGAAGGTGATGTTTACTGAAGGGGTGATTTAATAGGGGACCTTTATATTTTGGATGTTCAGTTTTAGGCTCATTCCCTCCTCTGGTTTAATGGATAAGTTGTTGAATTCTTGGAGTTCAGCCTCCAAACATGTGGAAATTAAAGTATTGTCTATGTTTCTTCATGTTTAGGGGCTCAACTACTGAGATTGGGGGGGGGGGGGGGGTGCTTATGTTCTACACCCATCGGTTAGGTCCATTTTGAAGACTGTTTTGTAGCAAATTCACTTCCAAATTTAAACAAGTAAACAAAACTACCAGAAGTAAAGATACATTTTACTGTAAGTACCTCCTTGCATTCTGTCAAAGGAATGATATTTTCTGTTTTCTCACTGGCTTACATTCTCAAAATCACCAATACTCCCTCAACTGAAGCCACGTTATATGATTTGTTTTCACTGCAGAAGTATATTTTCCCAGTGATTACATTCGAGAACTAATAATTTGCAACCTTTGAACAGAAATCATCAAAATCAATGACATTCACTTGGAAGGGAGAACAGAAAAATCAATGATACATGCAACAAAAAACAAATTCCACAAATCATTCAATCAGAATAAGATTTCTCAACGGTCTCTCCGCACAGCAGATTCAACAAAACATAGATATGGTGAATGCCACAGCAGTTCCAAGTACTCTGCCAATCATATCAGTTTTGTTTTAGTGCAAATACATGTCAAGTACTATTGAATTCAATTTACAGAGAGATAATGATTTTTCACAGTATGCAATAGAGGTTAAATGCTTTACTTGATTGCATATTTCCAAACAAATAACCCTGGATGATGGTAACACTAATATTGGTAACGAGTACATTTTTCTGGAAAGGCTGCCTCATCCAAAAATGGTCTCCGCTAAATACCACGGCAAGAATATTCTTTAAAAGGAAAAATGCCTTTCACCTGCTGAAAACATTAGATGAATCAGAAGATGTTTATTGCAAAAGAATATCAGGACAGAAGTGCGTCCTTGGTCATTAGTGTCAGGTATCCATTCTCTGTTATAGTCCCCACCTGATATTTGATTTGACTGATAAGTATTATAACTTCCTAAAGATATGATGTAATGAATACTTGTTTCTTCAGAACAAACATTATTCCAGGAGGCGGACGAACAAGGCTTTAGCACATGGAATTGAGAATACGATACTGCCATCGACTGAGTGTTATTTAATAGATTGAAATCAAAGAATAGAAGCAATTGGGACTTTCTCAGCTGGGCAGCTTAGGAAGAGTGGGGACCACAGGGATCAGCGCCTAGGATGCAACTATTCACCATCAATGTTAACAATCTGGTCAACGCGACCAATTGTCATATTTCTTAAGATAGTCAGCAACTCAAAAGAAAATGGAAACGTGACTAGTGATAAGTATGTGAACAAATGTTCAAGAGTATACAAAAAAGTTAAGTAAGTGAGTACACAGTGTGGGGAAAATGTAAGGTTATCCATTTAGGTAGGTAAAAACAGAAATGCTGAATATTTTTTTTGAATGGCGAGAGATTGGTAAATGTTGTTGATCAAAGAGATCTGGGTGTTGATTGCAAAAGATGTTTATTGCAAAAATATATAATTACTGGAAGTGTTTCCTAGGTCATCAGGTGTCAGGATATCCATTCTCTGTTGTAGTCCCCATCTGATATTTGATTCGATTGATAAGTATAATAACTTCCCAAAGGACTAATTCATTCACATAAGTCACTTAAAGCTGACAAGTAACAGCCATTGAAGGTGGCAGTTGATATGCTGATCTTTATTGCTGGAGAATTTGAGGACTAGTATAAAGTTGTTTTATGCAAGGCCCTGGAGTGTCTTCATCTGGATCCTTCCCACTCCCACACAACCCATCTGTTCTCGGGCTGTTTGCTTTGGAGAGGCCAAACTCAAATGGAAAGAACAACATTCCACATTCGACTTAGGTAGCTACAACCCAATGGCAGGAATATTGAATTTTCCTGTTTCAAGTGACCCATATTCCCCCAGTGCATTGCTGCTACAATCACTCACCTATCCATTTAGTCTTCTCCCTTTGTTCAACCTTTCTATTCACTCCCCCACCTGGTTCCATCTTTTCCTCTTCCTCAGCTCCACTTATCAACTACCAGCCACTTCCCTTCCCTTCATATTGTTATACACTGGCAATGTTTCCTATTCTCTCTCAGTCACAACGCATGGTCTCGACCAGAAATGATGACTTATTAATTTTGCCACCACAGATGCTGCCTGACACATTGTTATTTTTGTTCCAGATTCCAACATCTGCAGTCTATTTTGGCTTCACTAGTTTAATAGTTACCATTAGAAATTAATACCATTTTTTGTTCAAATTTCTAATTTTATTTAACTATTTCAATTTAAATTTCCCTGTTGCTTCGATGGGAATTGAACGCACGTATCTGGCTGAAATGTTCCAGACTTCTGGCTGCTAGTCCTGCAATTTAACCATAAACCCATGTAATCCTGCAATCAATGTATATGCATGTGTCTTTGAAAATACTGCTTTGCTGTTTTTGTTCTTTGTTCCAAAATCGTCCATTCATGGATACACGCCAATGTTTAGTTTAGTTTATTGTCATGTGTACCGTGGTGCTGTGAAATTTTTTTTGTTGTTGCATGCTATCCAGTCAATGAGAAGGCTATGCATGATTACAGTCAGGACACCCACAGTGCACAGATACAAGATAAAGGGTATATTATTAGTGCAAGAAAAAGTCTGATAGTCCAATTAAAGATAATTCAAAGGACTCCAATAAGTTAGGTGGTAAGTCAGGGGAGATTGGGAGAGAAGCTTCAGAGCTGTTTCATAATGTGAAAGATGTTCAAAGATTTTCCTTTTTTGATTCATTCCAAGAATACGTTCTACCAGTGCCCTGAATGGAGACTGACCAGTACAAATTTCGGTGAGGTTGGTAAACTATTCCGGTCTTTGTGAAGCTTCCTTAAAATGTGAAGAGCTGGGAGTAAATTTTCCTCATCATATTCTTCTCCTTCCCATCCAATGTAACAGAGGAGAATCAGAACACTTGGAATTTCTCCTGAACACCCAACCCTTGGTGAGCAATGATATGCATAGTAGAGTCCATCACAGCTACCTGGGACCCCTGTCTTCTCCTGTATTGAAGAGGACCTGAAACATACCGTCAGCACACCGATGCACAGATCAGATGCCCAATAAGGTCATAAGGTCATAAGTAATAGGAGAAGAATTAGGCCATTTTACCCATCTGCCATTCAATCATAGCTCATTTATCCCTCCCACCCAACCCCACTCTCCTGCCGTCTCCCCATAACCCCGACACCTGTACTAATCAAGAATCTATCTATTTAAAAAATATCCATTGGCCTCCACAGCCTTCTGTGGCAAATAAATCAACAGATTCACCACGCTCTGACTAAAGAAATTCCTCCTCAACTTATTCTTAAAGGAACGTCCTTTAATTCTGACATGACCTCTAGCCCTAGTCTCTCTCAATGGTGGAAACATCTCCACTATCCAAGCCTTTCACTATTCGGTAAATTTCAATGAAGACACCCTTCATCCTTCTAAACTCCAGCGAGTAACAGGCCCAGTGCCGTCAAACACTCATCATATGTTAACCTACTCAATCCTGGGATCTTCCTTGTAAACTTCCTCTGAAGCCTCTCCAGCCAGCACATCCTTCCTCAGGTAGACATACCCTTCCTCAGATATGGTGCCCAAAATTGCTCACAATACTCCAAATGCAGCCTGATAGCACCTTATAGAGCCTCAGCATTACATCCCGTTTCATTACCATCATCATCATCATCGTTGAAAACATCAACGGGCACGGTGCCTTACAATGCTATGTACGACAGTGATGGCAACTTCTACTGAAGTGTGGATGGCCACTGGCTGGCTAGGAGCTCATCCGCCCTTTGACAGATCTTGTTTTTGGTCCTGCTGGAGGTCCACAGCCCCCTCCTCACCTGGCAAACCAGGTGGGGGAGACGGTTTAGTCGCCGTCTATCCAACCATGGAGCAGGTAGCATGGGATCACGTTTCAATACAAAGCTGCTGATCTTCGTTGGGCTAGTTTCTGAAACATGTTTGAAGTGGGAAACTGCTGTCTACTTACAGTAGTCTCTTTCCCAAATATCGCTGTAATCTCTTTGTATCTTGCAGAACATCTGTGCTTAATATAGTTTGAACATCCTCACATTTAATTGTATTATTGGCAGCCATTTCTTTAGCTCCTAAGCCTCTAAACTCTAAATTTCCCTCTGCATAATCTCACATTCCCTCTCTCATACGTCTTCTTCATTTAAGACACGACTGGAACACTCTCTCCTCGACCAAGCTTTTGGCCATCAACTGTAACATTTTTCAGCTTGGTGTTAAACATGCTAAATATAATACCATTATAAAATAACAATATTGTACACGGACAAATAATTATTGTAAATCTGTAAATATTTTTTTATAATTATTACATATGAGATCTACTGTGTGATTTGAAAAACCGGATTGTGTTAGCTCATGAATATATATACAGGGCTCCATTCTCTCTATGACCAAGATGCATCTCAGCCTTGGCACACTGCCCCAACCCCATTATTTGTTTAACTGCTTACTGGAATTGCTCAATTGGCTCTCTAGATATTAAAGCTTTCCAAAAAAAAGCAAGAACACAAATATATATTTAGAATAACAATGTGAGAATTGCTCATTCATTGTCAATGGGATTCACCTCTCTTAACAAGAAGTTGAACAGTTTAAACCTATGTTTGAAAATCAGTTAACAAATTACACATGGATTTTAAATGTTTTTAAGTTTAGTTTAGTTTAGTTTAGATACAGCATGGAAATAGGCCCTTCAGCCCACCGAGTCCACGCCGACTAGCAATCCCCACACATTAACACTATCCTACACAATAGGGACAATTTACACATACACCAGGCCCATTAACTTACAAACCTGTACATCTTTAGAGTGTGCGAGAAAACCAAAGATCTCGGAGAAAACCCATGCAGTCATGGGGAGAACCTACAAACTCCGTACAGACAGCACCCGTAGTCAGGATCAAACCCGGGTCTCTGGTGCTGCAAGCACTGTAAGGCAACAACTCTACCGCTGCACCACCGTGCCGCCCTGGTGGCAATATACTAAATATTTTGCCCGGTAGCAAAATATATACTAAATATATATTTTCTTTATTTCTGTCTTTATTCACACTCTTAATCCAATATTTCTTTCACTTAGATAGACACAAAATGCTGGAGTAACTCAGAGGGACAGGCAGCATCTTTGGAGAGAGGAAATAGGTGGTTTCGGGTTGAGACCTTTCTTCAGACAGAAATTTCATAATTGAACTGAGCGCTATTTCAGTCGCAAACTATTTATGCTTAATCAATGAAGTATTCCAGAAAGGTATAACTTGTGTGTACCTGGAGTATTGTGTTAAATTTGGTAACCCTGTGATAGGAAAGATGCCATGAAGCTCTGTTATTTTTCTGTACCAGATTTGATTCTGATTTATCCACATAATTAATCTTCCTCCGTCATTCCCCCATTTCGTCCCCCATTCTTGTATCCCATTAATTAGAGAGATGCAGTGTCAGTCCCAGCATTCACTGACATAACAGCATTAAAAAAGAATGCAATCAGGCCCTTTAGCATAATTCATTCCTCCACCAATGCTGCCTGACCTGCTAAGTTCATCTGGTACTTTGTGTTTTGCTAAGCAATCCCATTTACCTGCATTTGGCCCATATTCCTCCAACCCTTTCCTATCCATGTACCTGTCCAATTGCTCTTTAAATGCTTTTGTACCTGCCTGGACTATCCATTCCCACAACACCTTCCACATACCCATCAGCCTCTGTGTAAAAAAGTTGCCTCTCAGTTTTCTGTTAAATCTTTCCCCTCTCACCTTAACCCGATTGTGCATTCACCCTATCTACTCCCCTCAAGATTTTATACACCTCTATGAGATCATCTCTTAGCTTCCTGCACGTCAAGGATAAAACGCGAGCTTGCCCAATCTCTCCTTCCAGCTCAGACCCTCGACTCCCGGCAGCATCCTTAAGCACCTGTCCCAGTTAGGCAACTCTTTAGGTGACTGCCAGGGACTAATTTTAATGGAATTCACATACGACACCTGGCGACAACCTACGACAGCAAAAATTGTCGCCACTGTCACCAAAAATATTTCAACATGTTGAAAATTTTGCGGCAGTCACCTGTAGTCGCCCAAAAAATTGCCTAAGTGGGACAGGCCCATTAGAAATCTTATCTGCACTCTTTCCAGCTATATGGCATATTTCATAGAAACATAGAAACATAGAAAATAGGTGCAGGAGGAGGCCATTCGGCCCTTCGAGCCAGCACCACCATTCATTGCGATAATGGCTGATCGTCCCCCAATCAATAACCTGTGCCTGCCTTCTCACCATATCCCTTGATTCCACTAGCCCCTAGAGCTCCATCTAACTCTCTCTTAAATTCATCCAGTGATTTGGCCTCCACTGCCCTCTGTGGCAGGGAATTCCACAAATTCACAACTCTCTGGGTGAAAACGTTTTTTCTCACCCCAGTCTTAAATGGCCTCCCCTTTATTCTAAGACTGTGGCCCCTGGTTCTGGACTCGCCCAACATTGGGAACATTTTTCCTGCATCAAGCTTGTCCAGTCCTTTTATAATTTTATATGTTTCTATAAGATTCCCCCTCATCCTTCTAAACTCTAGTGAATACAAGCCTAGTCTTTTCAATCTTTCCTCATATGACAGTCCCGCCATCCCAGGGATCAATCTTGTGAACCTACGCTGCACTGCCTCAATCACAAGGATGTCCTTCCTCAAATTCGGAGACCAAAATTGTACGCAATACTCCAGATGTAGTCTTACCAGAGCCCTATATAACTGAAGAAGAACCTCTCTACTCCTATACTGAAATCCTCTTGTTATGAAGGCCAACATTCCATTTTATATCAAAGTCACGTGAGTGACTACATGAAGAAGCTCGCCAGCCCGCATGCGCGTCAATACGTCTAACGCATGGCACACCGACAGGCTGGGAGGAGCGTCGGTTCCTCCAGCGGTAAGTTTAAAAAGCCTCACAGGTAAGTGGAAACTTGCTCTGAGGTGTTTTTATATACGGAATTTTTTCAAAACAGTCTCTAAGTGTGATATGGAGAAACCTAGGACCAAACCTAGATGGGCCGCGGTGAAACTGGCTGCAGAAGACCGCGGGAGTGCGGGAAGCCGGCGGCCGTCTATTTCATCCTCAGAGTCGCTGGCAGTTTGTTCAGCCACCTCTGAATTAGTTCCTGCAAGGAGCTTGGCAACCCCGAAGGGGAATAAAGCCAAACAGAAATCAGTGAGGCAAGTCCTCTCAGATGATTCAGGCCAGGAGGATACTGCTCCCACATCAATGTCGGATGTGTTAGGCCGTTTATCACAGATGGAGCATCTCATGGAGAGGATACTGGCACACAATATGCTCCGTGCTACGAAGACATACCCAAGCGGCTCTATTCTAGCGCCTGCTGCAGTTCCTGGTACAGGGCTGCTTGTGTCCTCCCACTCATATGAGGGGAGTTTCGGAGATCAGTACACTGCTGACTCCGAATATGAATGTGTGCCGGAGGCTCATGCTATAATGCATGATATGCGTGAGTCGCATATAGAAGAGTTGCCCGCTTTTTGCCTCCAAATTTGCTGTTCCTTCACGGACAGGCAAGCCACATCTAGAGGAGTTGGCCTCAAGCATCAGCTACCTTACTTCCCACCAACTAAAGGAGGAAACTATGGTAGAAACGACTGCAAAATACCCCACTCCAGAAAATTGTGCTTCTCTAAATGTACCCTTTTTCAATGCCTCTATATGGGGTTACATTGGGTCCAACATCAAAGCCAAAGAAATGAAGACAGCGCATCCTGAGGTTATTGTCTGCAGGCATCACAGCTTTTGCCAGGTCAATCGATGGCAGTCTATTATCTGAAGTTCAACAGGATGCTATGGCACTGATGTATATTTTAAAATAAACTGTTTTCGGAAGGACGCCATCAGGCCTGTGCTGAACCCACAGTTCGCACATCTGTGTAAGGCCAATAATGTTCAGCCTCCAAACTTCCTCTTCGGAGAAGACCTGAGCAAACAGGTTAAGGACTTGCACGAGGAATCTAGAGCACCCCTACGCCTCTACTAGCAAGGAATGGGTTTTCTGAAGCCAGTGGGAACTCCAGATTTGTCCTACCCGGTCACAGGTCTTTTTTAGACCAAGGCCCATCCCGCCCATCATGGAAGATGCGGCAGCCTCACATCCCAGCAGCTCAACCATTCAGAGCAAAGGGGAAAAAACAGAACCAGAACTAGGGTTCGCTGGGCCTGGTATCGAACCACCTGTAACCTTTGAGGTAGGTGAGTCTGGTTCTATCAGTCACACGGGGTGTGAGGAGGAAGTTCAAGTTGGTGGTAGGTTAAGTTTGTTTTTGCATGAATGGCAGCAGATAACCTCAGATCCATATATAGTGCACAGTATAAAGGGTTCCAAAATTGAGTTTTGGCCTAACCCAGTTCCACCCACACAAGATACGCCAAGTCGGTCGTATACTTGCTCCAAACAAGAGACTTTGGATATGCAAGCGGAAATACACGCTTTGCACAAAAAAGGAGGAATTGAGAGATCAATTTATGAAAAAGATCAATACATCTCTAATATATTCTCCAGGGAGAAGAAAGATAGTGGATGCCGGATCATCCTTAATTTGGCAAAATTTAACTCTTACATGCAATATAGGCATTTTAAAATGAAAAATGTCTTTACTGTTAAGTAACTGATTTCTCAGGGCTGCTTTATGGCATGCATCGACCTCAAAGATGCATATTATTCGGTTCCGATTCACAAGCATTACCAGAGCTATCTGAAGTTTAGCTGGATGGGGCAGCCATGGCAGTTTAAAGTGTTACCTAATGGATTAAGTTCAGCTCCTCGGTTATTTACCAAACTGCTGAGGCCAGTGCTCGCCCAGCTCAGAGCTAAAGGGCATATTGTTATGGCCTATTTAGATGATATTCTGATCATCGGGAAAACATTGCATCTGGCAAAACTAGAGGTTTCAGCTACGAAACTCATTTTTGAGAAATTGGGGTTTGTTATCCATCCAGCCAAATCCAGGTTGATACCAACAAGGTCTATTGATTATTTAGGGTTTACTATTGACTCAGTGGAAATGTCTGTGACCCTGCCCAGGGGGAAAAGACTAGATTTGACGGAAGCCTGTAACAACCTTTTGATTGCAGAAAAGCCATCTATTCACCAGGTGGCTAGAGTAATTGGCAAAATAGTGGCTGTCTTGCCAGCCGCTCGATTTGGGCCTTTGCATTATCGAAATCTGCAGCGTGCAAAGGATCAGGCACTTAAATTCCACTTAGGTCATTTTGACAGACCGATGGAGTTGTCGTCTGAATCTAAAGTGAAGTTACAATGGTGGACAACCAATGTTCAACATTGCTCCGTCGGCATTTTGTCTAGTAAACCTTCAATTACACTACAAAGTGCTGCAAGTGCACTGGGATGGGGAGCTACTAACACCATCTCTAGTTGCGGCAGCAGATGGAACATGCAAGAGTTACCATTTATCCGTCAATATGGTATCAATTACCTGGAAATGTTGGGGGCTTTCTATGGTTTGAAGGCTTACTGTGGGAAGCTACACGATGTGCATGTTAGACTTCAAGTCGATAACACTACAGCGGTGGCATATATTAATCACATGGGTGGAAACAAATCAGTATCCTGTGAAACTTTAGCTAATCTCATTTGGGATTGGTGTATAGACAGGAGAATTTGGATATCAGCTGATTATTTACCGGGTAGATTTAACACAAGTGGCAGATATAAGATCTCGTAAATTCAATGATAACACAGAGTGGATGTTAAATCCAAAAGTGTTTAATAACATTATTGCTCATTATGGAACACCTGATATTGATTTGTTTGCCTCCAGGCTAGACCACTAATTACCAAGATATGTAGCATGGGAGCCAGACCCAGGGGCGGAGGCTATAGATGCATTCTCTTTGGACTGGGGACTCATTGGTCGATGCTTGCAAAAAATCATGCAAGACTTCGATTCGGGTATTCTAGTAGTGCCTAAATGGCCTACACAACTATGGTTCCCTTTAATGTTGGGAATGCTAAAGGAACCACCTACGGTTGTTCATAAACATAAATATTTGCTTTTTCACCCCGTCTCTCGGGTATCTCATCCACTACATGACAGGATCAACCTGTTAATTTGCAGAATCTAAGAAGACCTTTCCTGGGGCTCGGGTTATCCGACCGGACGGTGGACGTAATCACTGCAGCTTGGCGGGATGGCACTAAGAAGCAGTACATTTCTTACATTAAACAATGGGAAGACTTTTGTGTCAATACACATATTAGTTACGTTACGGCAGATATAGCTGATGTGTTGGAATTCCTTTCAACTTTATATTTTGACAAAAAACTGAGTTATAGTGCTATTAACACTGCTCGTAGTGCTTTGTCGTCATACTTGCTGCTGCGATCGGGACAACATTCTGTCGGCTCTCACCCAGTGGTATCCAAATTTATGAGGGGTATTTTAACAAAAACCCTCCTAGGCCCAGATATAGTGAGGTATGTGACATTAATGCAGTATTAACGCTGCTTCGCAGTTAGGCACCAGCTGCATCTTTACCTTTGGTCCAGCTCACCTATAAATTAGTCATGCTCATGGCCCTCGTTTCAGCACAACGAGTCCAGTCAGTACAGAAATGAAGGTTGAATAAGGCAGTTATGTCCAATAATAGGGTAAAATCTGAAGTTTTAGAAATAGCTTTCTTTTCCAAAAGCGAAAATATGTTTGTGTGTATGTATTGTGTGATTGCTGCATTATGTGTCTTTTATATTTTGAGAGGTGATCTCTGAGAATTGATTCTATTTTTCTGTGGTTTTACTTCATTGAAATAAAATGATTTTGAACAAAGAGGGTAAAGAAAACCACAAGGCGAGCAAGGGTTGTAAAGAAGCCAGAAAAGGGAAAATCATGTGACTACACGTGTTGTCAATCACTGGAAAGGACTTAGTTGATTGGTTAATGCAAATAAGCTAATGTATGGTAAACCACAATGCTTGGTTAATAGTTTGCCACACTTTCTGTACCATAATTGTCTAATACCTTTATAATGCCTTGATTTTGTATTGAAGATATAATTCACTGGACCTGCCCCAGAGCTTTCGGCTCTGTGTTGGAAAGTTTAAAGAATTATCCAGTGCTGTCAGAATAAAGAATCGATTTCAACAGCAACAAGTGTTTGAATCAAGTTTTCTTGAATTAGATTAACAAAATAACTCAGTTTAACACTACCTGTATATTGAAATCCCCCATCACCACAGTGGCATTACCTTTGTTACATGCCAGTTTTAACTCCTGCTGCAACTTACACCCTACATCCGGGCTACTATTTGGGGGTCTGTAGAGAGTGTCTTCTTGCCTTTGAAATTCCTCAACTTAATCCACAGTGACTCTACCTCATCAGTCCCTATGTCTTCCCTCGCAAGGGACTGAATTCCATTCCTCACCAGAAGAGTTACCCCCCTCCTCTGCTCACCTGCCTGTCCTTTCTATAGGATGTATAACCCTGAATATTAAGTTCCCAGACCCGATCCTCCTGCAGCCACGTCTCGGTAATCCCCACAATGTCATATCTACCAACCTCTATCTGAGCCTCAAGCTCATCTACTTTACTTCTTATACTTCGCGCATTCAAATACAGTACTTTTAATTCCTTACGCATCTCACCATTCTCATCGATCCTTACTACACTTGGCCATACTCTCCTATCCCTTTGTGAGCATTCTTTCCCATTAATTCTAGGGTCATTAACTATCCCTTTACTCCCATTCCCTTTAACTCCGTCCTTGACTATCCCATTTGTCACAGGGTGACCAAATTTGAATACAATACTCCAGGTACATACAAGTTTTACCTTTCTGGAATACTACAATGATTAAACATAAATAGTTTCCAAACAAATTAGCTCTCAGGTTAATTATGAAATCTCAGCGTGTCGGACTTTCACCATTTATAGTCAACATATAAATATTCAATCGCATTGCCAAGAAGTACAACAGCTGCATATCTGAGGTTTATTTCAGGCACTGGTAACTAATTACAGTTGTATTTGTTTAAGATAGTATCACAATTGGTCATTTGGCAAAAACATAAAAGATGCTTAAATACCAACGGAATGGAAAACATACAAAATTGAACAATTTTTGTATAACCTTTCCTGAGGCAATTTTAAGTAATTGCATTTGGCAAGCTCATTGTAAACAGTATTGTCAGTATGCTTATGACCAAACAAGTTATATATCAAAAATGATCTTGATGCAGTATAGTTTGCTGAAACTTGTTATAACAAAACATTACAATTCCATTTTGCCAAACATTTCTTCTGGTCTACTGATGTTATAGTCACGAAGGGTGATCAGTTCAAAGAATCCTAGAACCACAGATATAGTAAGGATACTTATTCAGTCCAGTAACCTGGATTGTAATAGGCAAGGTAGGTCTGCAGGGGTAGGGTTGGGGAGAACAGTATGCACTGATAATTTAACAACTTCCAAACTGATCTCCCCAACTGCTCTCCTTAACTTGTGTGCATCGACTGTGGCTTATCCAAATCTGCACATACTTTTATCCTAGATCCTTATTTATAAAATACCTTACATGGATTTTGAAGAAAGGTAATCAATCTGAAACATTTACTCTGTAGGAAAGGAATAGGTGATGTACCATGTTTGACTTCTTCTCAATTTTCCAACATTCATTTAACAATTCCACATTTCTCAGCATTAAATTTTAGCTCACCTCTCCACCCATTAAAACAGCCTGTCTATATCACTTTGAAAAAAATTAACATAGGATGCTGGAGTAACTCAGTGGATCAGGCAGCATCTCTGGAGAACATGGATAGGTAACATTTCGGGTCGAGACATATCTTCATTCCAAACCTGAAACGTCGCCTACCCATGTTCTCCAGAGATGCTGCCTGACCCACTGATCTACTCCATTACTGTGTCGTTTTTGGTAAAAAAGCATCTGTAGTTCCTGGTGTCTCTATATATGTTGAAGTTCATTACAACCCATCCCAGAATTCGCAATGCCTCCAAGTTGTGTGATATTTGCAGATTGGTACATTTTATCCTGTGCACCCAAAACCAAATCATTACTTTGTATTAATAAAAACAAAAGTTTACTATATTATTTACAATCCCCAAAACAACCTCCGTTTCCTGGCAGCTGATGTTAGTTGTGATGTACTGATGCACCCCAATAAAATGCTTTCTTAGTTTCGAGTTTAGAGATACAGCGCGGAAACAGGCCCTTCAGCCCACCGAGTCCACACTGACCAGCGATCCCCGCACATTAACACTATCTCGGAGAAAAACCACGCGGTCACAGGGACAACGTACAAACTCCGTACAGACAGCATCTATCGTCAGGATCAATCCCGGGTCTCTGGTGCTGCAAGCACTGTAAGGCAACAACTCTACCGCTGCACCACCGTGCCGCCCTGGTGGCAATATACTAAATATATATCCACGCTTCTCATAAATTCACATATTTCTATCAAGACTCCCCTCAACCTCCGATGTTCGAGAGAAAACAGTCCAATTATGTCCAACTTTATTTCCCCTGAAAGGAATGTTTTAATTCCCCAGCAATTCATTTTAGATTAAACTCACCAAGCATTCATTTTCTACTATCTTTCCAAACTGTTTCAGCCCAGCTTTTAAACAGCCAAGATGTTGTTTTGCACATTCCTTTTAAATTCACTCTTCATGGATGCTACCAGCTTTGCTGATAATTTCTGTGTTTCTTTTAACATTACCTTAATTCTGTTTTATTGTACTTTAAGTTGTACGATTTAACTGTTTGCCCATCCGACACCGTATTTGCTTTCCCAATCTCCATGATTATTAAAACCTCTCACTTCTGTGTCCTCTATAAACGTTGAGAATATGTTGTGTGCATCCAAGTCCAAATTATCCATAAAGATATGCAACAAAAGCAGAATCAGAGGAAAATAATGCCTCGGAACACTGCTCAAATATGAATAATAACCTACTGTTTTTTTCTTATTCTTTGATCAACTTTCTGTTAAACCCGCCATATTTCCTTTTGTACTATCCATCTGAATGTGCTGCAAGACAATTTATCAAAGACTTTCAGACTATCTATATTTGCCCTGTTGATCTGGATTTCTCATGGCTCCTGCACCATTGTTATACAGTGGCTTGCAAAAGTTTTCATACCGCTTGAACTTTTCCACATTTTGTCACGTTACAACCACAAACGTAAATGTATTTTATTGGGATTTTATGTAATAGACTAACACAAAGTGGTGCATAATTGTGAAGTGGAAGGAAAATGATACATGGTTTTCAAATCTTTTTACAAATAAAAAACTGAAAAGTGTGTCGTGCAAAAGTATTCAGCCCCCCTGAGTCAATACTTTGTAGAACCACCTTTCACTGCAATTACAGCTGCAAGTCTTTTGGGGTATGTCTCTACCAGCTTTGCACATCTAGAGACTGAAATTTTTGCCCATTCTTCTTTGCAAAATAGCTCAAGCACAGTCAGATTGGATGGAGAGCATCTGTGAACAGCAATTTTTAAGTCTTGCCAGAGATTCTCAATTGGATTTAGGTCTGGACTTTGACTGGGCCATTCTAACACATGAATATGCTTTGATCTAAACCATTCCATTATAGCTCTGGCTGTATGTTTAGGGTCGTTGTCCTGCTGGAAGGTGAACCTCCGCCCCAGTCTCAAGTCTTTTGCAGACTCTAACAGGTTTTCTTCCAAGATTGCCCTGTATTTGGCTCCATCCATCTTCCCATCAACTCTGACCAGCTTCCCTGTCACTGCTGAAGAAAAGCATCCCCACAGCATGATGCTGCCACCACAATGTTTCACAGTGAGGATGGTGTGTTCAGGGTGATGTGCAGTGTTAGTTTTCCGCCACACATAGCGTTTTGCATTTAGGTCAAAAACTTCGATTTTGGTCTCATCTGACCAGAGCACCTTCCTCCACATGTTTGCTGTGTCCCCCACATGGCTTGTGGCAAACTGCAAACGGGACTTCTTATGGCTTTTTTTCAACAATGGCTTTCTTCTTGCCACTCTTCCATAAGGGCCCGATTTGTGGAGTGCACAACTAATAGTTGTCCTGAGGACAGATTCTCCCACCTGAGCTGCGGATCTCTGCAGCTCCTCCAGAGTTACCATGGGCATCTTGGCTGCTTCTCTGATCAATGCTCTCCTTGCCCGGCCTGTCAGTTTAGGTGCACGGCCATGTCTTGGTAGGTTTGCAGTTGTGCCATACTCTTTCCATTTTCGGATGATGGATTGAACAGTGCTCCGTGAGATGTTCAACGCTTGGGAGAGAGGTGGGGAGAGGGGGGAGAGAGGTGGGCAGAGAGGTGGGGAGAAAGGGGGGAGAGAGGGGGGAGATAGGGGGGATGGGGGGGAGAGAGGGGGGAGAGAGGGGGAGGAGAGGGGGAGAGAGGGGGGAGAGAGGGGGGAGAGAGGGCAAAGAAAGGGAGAGAGAGGGTGTGCTGAGAGGGGAGGGGGAGAGGTGGGGAGCAGGGAGGGGGTTTAGGGGAGGAATGGTGGGGGAGGGGATGGAAGGGAGGGGGGGAGAAAAAGAGGGGAGGGGGAGGGGAGAGGAGGGGGGAGAGGAGAGGAGAGGGGGGAGAGGTGGGGGAGGAGAGGGGGGGGGGGGGGGGAGAGGAGGGGGGGGGTGGAGGGGGGAGAGGAGAGCGGGGAGAGGAGGGGGGGGGAGAGGAGAGGAGAGGGGGGGAGAGGAGAGGGGGGGAGGAGAGAGGGAGGAGGTGGAGGGGGGGGGAGGAGAGGAGGTGAGAGGAGGGGAGGGAGAGGAGGGGGAGAGGAAAGGGGGGGGGGAGAGGAAAGATGGACGAGGGGGGGGCGAGGAGAGGGGGGAGGAGAGGGGGGGGAGGAGGGGGGGAGAGAGGGGGAGGAGAGGGGGGGAGAGAAGGGGGGGAAGAAGAGAGGGGGGAAGAGGAGGAGGGGGAGAGGACGAGGGGAAGAGGAGAGGGAGGGGGAGGAGAGGGAGGGTGAGGAGAGGGGGGAGAGGAGAGGGGGGAGGGATGAGGGGTGGAGAGGAGAGGGGGGAGAGGAGAGGGGGGGGGGGAGACGGCGGGGGAAGGAGAGGGGGGGGAGGAGAGTGGGGGAGGAGAGGGGAGAGAGAGGGGGATGAGAGAGATGGGGGGAGAGGAGAGGGGGGGAGGAGAAGAGGGGGGAGAGGAGAGGGGGAGAGGAGAGGGGGGGAGCAGGAGAGGGGGAGAGAGGAGAGGAGAGGGGGTGAGAGGAGGAGGGGGGAGGAGAGGGGGTGAAGAGGAGAGGGGGGAGGAGGGGGGGGAGGAGGGGGGAGAGGAGAGGGGGGGAGAGGAGAGAGGGGAGAGGAGGAGAGGGGGAGAGGAGAGGGGGAGAGGAGAGGGGAGAGGAGATGGGGAGAGGAGAGGGGGGAGGAGAGGGGAGAGAGGGGGAGAGGAGATGGGGGGAGAGGAGAGGGGGAGGAGAGGAGAGGGGGGGGGAGAGGAGAGGGGGGGAGAGGAGAGGGGGGAGAGAAGAGGGGGGGAGAGGAGAGCGGGGGGAGAGGAGGGGGGGGGACAGGAGAGGGGGGGAGAGGAGAGGGGGGGAGAGGAGAGGCGGGGGAGAGGAAAGGGGGGGGAGAGGAAAGGTGGGGGAGAACCTAAAAAACATTTTTTGCAAACATTTTTGAACCAATAAACACTTTTTGCAAACATTTTAGAACCAATAGACACATTCTGCAAGCGTTTTAGAACCACTAAGGACACTTACATTTGAGTGGACATGTGTTCAGTGTTATTCACAGCTCAGAGAAACGTGACCCTCTGCCTTCCTCCAGCTTGCAGACACTGATTGAGGCACACCACTTCCTGGTTTTATAGTCCCTCCCCCCTGCCGCCAACAGGGGCAGCAGAGAGAATGGGGAATTTTGTAAAATCATTAATATCTCTGTCATTTTTCATCGACGGGAAAAACCCTCGGCAGACATACGGCGGAGGGGGGCTCTGAGCAAGGTGACCAAAAATGACCACCGTAGGTAGCGGCGTTCTCTCGGAAATCGCAGCACAGATGGCCAAAACCGGTCAAGAACAGACTTTTAGTAATATAGATATCCAGATATATGATAAAACTGAATTAAAAAAGGTACCTTCTTGCAATAAAATTAATCCAAACTCCATGACATATACCCCAAGAAACAAACACACAAGCATTCATGGGCAGACCAGTACCCATGCCTGTAAAATAAATACTGCAACAATAAAAAGTAATTCATACTAACCGCACTTCAATTATGTAACAGCATCAACAATCATTTCTTTCCACTTGAATCCAACTACAGTTTACAAGCTTGTAACACATACCAATGTGTTGTACTATAATATTTCCACATATAGAATAAATTTATAAAATTAGGAAGTTACATTAAAAGGACTGATTATATACTTTCATTCAGATGCAATTTAATTAAATATTTTTGTTTGAAAGTAAGGTATGTGACCATTGATTATTATATGTGCAGGGCTGGCCTTAAGCCAATTGGATTAATTACTTCCAATTGGGCCCCGTACCTAAGGCTGGTGGGCAACACACTCTATCCCCTCAGCAACGACCTCAGTAGTGAAATTCCTCACCGACATCAACAGAGCCCCATGGTTAACTCTCAATACTGTCACCACTTTCCGGGATACAATTCCCATATCCCTTTCTGCACCCACACTTTCCGGTATTTTACACCCGGGGCATGGGGGACCGTTACTAAAACTTTATTTCAGACATTTACGGTGAGCCCACCAGCTAATGTGTACACACGCCTGATGTTACCAGGACAGTCACTGACCGAGCAGCTGACTCTTATCTGGAAATAGTCAGTCACGGTGCATCTGAAGCAAACAGCGCCGTACGCTTCCAAAAGCAGCAGTTACCAAATGGAATAGCGCATGCATAAATGTGTGGACACAATAGTTCCTTCATTGTCACGTCTACCAAGGTACAGTGAAATTATTTTGCACAGAGATCAGTGCGATTATTGCCGTACCCAAGTACACTGCCCGGTTAGCACATAATGCATAGAAACAGGCACTGAGTCTATATGCAATAGTCGCCAGGTGTTGCCGTCATTTCACGGTCCCAACTGCAGGTGGCTAAGAAGGCCTGTTGTAGCCGAATTTTCAACAGAAACATCACAACGTTTCTCCCCCCATTCACACACAAAACGTGTGTGTGTGACTAATACAGGACCCAGTGGTAAGCAATGGTTAAGATTGGTACGTTAAGTAACTAACAAGTGTGTCGGAAAAAAAGTGGTCAATATCAGCTTCACAAGGCAGCCTTGAAGGCTGAAGCTTGAGATGCTGCCGGGAGCTGTCGTGCGGCGAAAACGTGGTGGCATTGACAGTATTCCCCCCATCATCAACCACGGGGCCTTCCGATTCCTGTCCTTCATTCCCACCCATTGGGAGGGAGCTGCACAGGGACGACATTCTCCCTGACCACAGACTGAAACATTGATTGCAAGGAGCAGGTTGCAACCGCAGAGCCCATACAGAATATTAGTAAACCTTCATTAAATAACACGTGGAATAATGCCGTTTAATGGTAATTAGCAGCTATGGTAAAGGTTGGAAGCCAGCAGAGGTACTGACAGTCAGACGAGAGCAGGAGAGATTAAGACAGTGTATAATCCATAGCACCTTAGTGTACAATTTCATAATATATACTTAATAATAGGGCTAACAGACCTTGGCTGGGAACTTGGGTCTCACCAAAATTGTTCCCAATTGGGCCCCGCATCTCCTAAGGAGCGGCCCTGTACATGTGAAGCCTTGGCAGCATTTCCAATACCAAATTCAAGCACTACATGATCCCTTAATTTCATTCTGAAATCAGAGAATGTCCATTTCTTGAAACCTCAGACCCATGACTAATCAAAGAGGAATCAAGATAGTCACGAGCCAAGAGTAGTTATTTTTTATATGTACCAAGAAAGAAAATGAAATTCGTATTTACAGCAGCATAACAGGCCTGTAGGTGCAATACATAGAGATAATATAATACATTTTTTTTAAATAAATACATTAATAACTATAATACCATTGCAATAAAATAGGTGTTCTAAGTGCAACCAAAGACAGTTCAAATGGGTTCATAGTTGAGGTTATTGTTGTTTAGTGCTCGTGCCTGTTGGTTATTGGGAAGAAGCTATTCTTGAACATGTTGGTCGGTTTCCAGATGGAGCATTCAGGGTGGCATTGAGAACCTCATGTCCATGCATGGGGTAATTGGAGTGGAAGGAGCATTTCACAAACGACCCAGCCACCTACCTCATCAGCCATCTCCTGGCCAATCTGAGGAATCTTCATCAGACACTTCAGAAACCACAAAACCAGAGTGGACTCATGCCATGGTCAATCTTGTGGGCCTCCCAAATACACTGGCATAAAATCTTGGATTATTGAACATTTTGATCTTGAAACTATCTTGGGCGCTTTGGATGAGCTTTATTGCTCAAGCTTGTTTCCAAAAATCGTTCTTTTGCCAAACCAGAAACAAACAGGCACAGTTAGGATAACACAGGACTAAGGAGTCCAGCTATAATCATGATCTTTGCTGTATCAAAAATTCCATAAAGAGTTTAATAAAAATGAATTATAAAAAGACACATATAGAAATAGGATCTAGGTGTAAAATGTAGGCCATGCTGACCAAGCTGTCTACCTAAACTAGTCTTATTTACCTGCACATGGGTCCACATCCTAAACCATTCCGATCCATTTACTTGCCCAAATGTATTTTTAATGTTGTAATTGTACCAGTCTCCGCCACTTTCTGTAGCTGCTCATTTCATATATCCAGCACCCTCTGGGTGAAAAAAGTTCCTCTCAAGCAAATACCATCCACATTCTTATCCAAATGACAATGGTATTTGCTTGAGGGAACTACCAGGACTCTTCATAGAGCTGGCCACCCGGCCAAACTGAGCTATCGGGGGAGAAGGGCCTTGGTCAGGGAGGTGACCAAGAACTCGAACACTCTGATAGAGCTCCAGAGCTCCTCTGTGGAGATGGGAGAACCTTCCAGAAGGACAACTATATCTGTAGCTTTGCACCCTCAGTAAAAGGCACATGACAGCCCGCTTGGAGTTTGCCAAAAGGCACCTAACGGACTCTCAGACAATGAAAAACAAGATTATCTGGTCTGATGAAACCAAGATTGAACTCTCTGGCCTGAATGCCAAGCGTCACGTCTGGAGGAAACCAGGCACCGTTCATCACCTGGCCAATACCATACCTATGGTGAAGCTTGGTGGTGGCAGCATCATACTGTGCGGATGTTTTTCAGCAGCAATAACTGTGAAACTAGTCAGGATCGAGTGAAAGATGAACGGAGCAAAGTACCGAGAGGTCCTTGATGAAAACCTGTTCCATAGCGTTCTGGATCTCAGACTGGGGCGGAGGTTCACCTTCCAACAGGACAACGATCCTAAGCACACAGCCAAGACAATGCCGGAGTGGCTTCATGACAAGTCTGTGAATGTCCTTGAGTGGCTCAGCCAGAGCCCGGACTTGAACCCAATTGAACATCTCTGGAGGTACCTGAAAATAGCTGTGCATCGACGCTCCCCATCCATCCTGATAGAGCTTGAGAGGATCTGCAGAGAAGAATGGGAAAAATTGCCCAAATACAGGCGTGCCAAGCTTGTAGCGTCATACCCAAGAAGACTTGAGGCTGTAATCGCTGCCAAAGGTGACCCAGCACTAATTTCTGCAACACACCAACTTCCAATCTTAAAAGCAATCCTCCATTACTACCCTCTGACTCCCTCCAACAAGCCAATTTTGTATCCAATTGCAAATTATTATTTTTTCCACTCTCACATTAAATCTATGCCATCCAGATGTAGACTTGCCAACCCTGGAAAAAAGGCCATTCCAAATCCGTATCTATGTCCCTCACGATTTACTAAACCTCCATAAGGTAATCCATCAGCTTCCTTCACCCCAGCGAAAACAAAAGAATCAGCCTATCTAGTCACTGCTTTTTCACTCAAGCCCTCCAATCTCGGCAACCCACTCATAAATCTGTTCTGCACACTTTACAACTTAATGCTATCCTTTCCATAGCTAAGTGATCAGAACTGCACACAATGCTCCAAGTGTGGTCTCATTAACATCTTGTATAGTTGTAACATAATATCCCCACTCTTGACTGATGATAGCACACATACCCAATACCTTTTCACCATCGTGTCTACCTGAGTCACCACTTTCAGGTAACCATGTACTTGTATCCCCAGGTGTACTTGTACCCCCAAATGTTCCACAGTACTCTTCAGAGCTCTGCCATTTATTGTGTACATCCTGTACTGATTTTAACTTGCCAAAATGCAATACTTTCCACTTGTCCAAGTTAAACTCCATCTGCCATTCCTTTGACCACTTTCCCAGTTGACCTAGATCCTACTGTAATCTTAAATAACCTTCTTCATTATGCACCATACTCCCAATTTTGATGTCATCTGCAAACTTACTAAGCACGCCAACTACATTCTTATCCAAATTATGAATTTATATGATTAACAACAGAATTAAAAAATAAATCCCTCATTACTACCGTCTGACTCCTACTACCAGACTAATTGTGTTCAATTTTCTACCTCACCCTGAATCCCAGGTAGCCTAACTTTCCAGATTTGCCTATCATGTACCATTATGTCAAAAGCATTGCTAAAATCCAAAATCCACAGATGGAGCAGCAGGACACCAGAAGCCTGTGGCAGGGGCTACGGATTGTAACCAACTACCGGAGCACCCCACCCTCATCCGCAAGTGCCGGCACCTCCCTAGCTAATGACCTGAACTCTTTTTACGCTCGTTTCGAGAGGGGCAACACCACCCCAGGTCTGCCGACTATCGACAATACCACCAGCGGGCTGGCTACCGAAGCTGAAGGGAGGAATGTGCACACATTCTCGCTGTCCGAGCACGACGTGAGGAGGGCTCTGACACGGGTGAACACGAGGAAAGCTGCAGGCCCCGATGGCATCTCGGGGCGAGTACTCAAGTCCTGTGCTATGCAGCTAGCTCCTGTGCTCACTACATTATTCAACCTCTCCCTGGACAAGTCCGTGGTCCCTGCCTGCTTCAAAAAATCCATCATTGTACCGGTACCAAAAAATGCCTCCCCAGCCTGTCTGAATGACTACTGTCCGGTGGCCCTTACCTCGGTAGTCATGAAATGCTTTGAGAGGCTGGTGAAGAAACACATCTGCGCCTTCCTCCCTCGGAACATGGACCCGTTGCAGTTCGCATACCGTCCGAACAGATCCACGGACGGTGCGGTCTCCCAGGTCTTGCACACTGCTCTCTCCCATCTGGACAGCCAGAAGGGGGGCTACGTGAGGATGCTGTTCATAGACTACAGTTCAGCCTTCAACACGATAGTCCCCACCAGACTGGCCGGGAAGCTAATGGAATTGGGGTTCAACACCTCCCTGTGTGCCTGGGTCCCGGACTTTCTCACCGCCAGGCCCCAGGTAGTCAAGATGGGAGGGAATACATCGAAGTCCCTCACCCTGAGCACAGGACCGCCCCAGGGTTGCGCCCTCAGCCCCCTATTGTACTCCCTGTACACACATGACTGTGTGGCTAGGTTCAGGCCCTGTTAGTGTGAGTGTGAGTCTTTGGCGAGGAGGCTGAGGAGAGGAGACTACGCAATACGCTTGAGAGGTAGAGACGAAAGAAGGAGATGTCAGGCAAGCTGATTCAGTGCGATGCTTGCAGTATGTGGGAGGTCAAGGACACCGCTGGTGCCTCTGGCTGCTACAAATGCAAGAAGTGCATCCAGGTAGAGCTCCTGAAGGACCGTGTTGGGGAACTGGAGAAGCAAGTGGATGACCTCCGGTTCGTCCGAGAAACGGAGTAGTTCCTCGACAAGTCCTATAGTAAGATTGTTACACCTAAGGTACTGGAAGAGAGAAGGTGGGAGACGGTGAGAAAGGGAGGGAAGCATGGAATGCCAACGTCCCCGGGTGTTGTACCTCTTGTGAACAGGTTCACACACTTAGAACCTGTCGGGACAGAAGACGAGTTTACACTGAGCGGCGGACTGGCTTGCGATGCGAATAGGGCTGTTGAGCCAAAACCAAAAAGGCCTAAGGCAGGCAACGCCATTGTAGTGGGAGACTCCATTGTGAGAGGTACGGACAGGGGTGTCTGCGGCAACAGACGGGATGCGAGGATGGTGTGCTGCCTTCCTGGTGCCAGGATCCAGGATGTCACGGACAGAGTGCAGAAAATCCTCAAGGGCGAAGGTGAACATCCGGAAGTGGTAGAGCATGTCAGCACAAACGATGTCGGAAAGAAGGGGATGAATATTCTGCAGCGTGACTTTAGAGAGCTCGGAAAAATGCTGAAAAGCAGGACCTCCAGGGTTGTTATCTCCAGTTTGCTTCCAGTTCCTCGTGCTGTCGAGAGCAGGAACAGGGAGATACGGGACCTGAACGTGTGGCTGAGGAACTGGTGCACGGGGCAGGGATTTAGATTCTTAGATCACTGGGATCTGTTTTGGGGTAAGGGGGAACTGTACAAAAGGGACGGATTGCATCTTAACAGGTGTGGGACCAGCATTCTGGTAGGCAGGTTTGCCACTGCTACACGGGTGGTTTGAAACTGAATAAGGGGGGTGGGGTGTCGAATAGGATAGTGGAGGATGGAGTTAAAGGGAAAAAGTTTCTTAAATGTGTGAGCATAGAGACAGAGGGGTGTAAAATGAGGGTAGAAGCAATAGGTAGCAAGGTGAAAAGTAAAAGTGGCAGGCCGGCAAATCCAGGGCAAAAATCAAAAAGGGCCACTTTTCAGCAGGGGTACGGGGTAAGAGTGTTGTAAAAACAAGCCTGAAGGCTTTGTGTCTCAATGCAAGGAGCATTCGTAATAAGGTGGATGAGTTGAATGTGCAGATAGCTATTAATGACTATGATATAGTTGGGATCACGGAGACATGGCTCCAGGGTGACCAAGGCTGGGAGCTGAACATCCAGGGATATTCAATATTCAGGAGGGATAGACAGAAAGGGAAAGGAGGTGGGGTAGCGTTGCTGGTTAGAGAGCAGATTAACGCAATAGAAAGGAAGGACATTAGCTTTGAGGATGTGGAATCGATATGGGTAGAGCTGCGAAACAGTAAGGGGCAGAAAACGCTAGTGGGAGTTGTGTACAGGCCACCTAACAGTAGTAGTGGAGTTGGGGATGGCATCAAACAGGAAATTAGAAATGCGTGCAACAAAGGTAAAACAGTTATAATGGGTGACTTCAATCTACATATAGATTGGGTGAATCAAATTGGCAAGGGTGCTGAGGAAGAGGATTTCTTGGAATGTATGCGGGATAGTTTTCTAAACCAACATGTAGAGGAACCAACGAGAGAGCAGGCTATTCTAGACTGGGTATTGAGTAATGAGGAAGGGTTAGTTAGCAGTCTTGTTATGCGTGGCCCTTTGGGCAAGAGTGACCATAATATGGTTGAGTTCTTCATTAGGATGGAGAGTGACATCGTTAATTCAGAAACAAGGGTCCTGAACTTAAAGAAAGGTAACTTTGAGGGTATGAGAAGTGAATTGGCCAAGATAGACTGGCGATTGATTCTTAATGGGTTGACGGTGGATATGCAATGGAAGGCATTTAAAGACTGCATGGATGAACTACAACAATTGTTCATCCCAGTTCGGCAAAAAAATAAATCAGGGAAGGTAGTGCATCCGTGGATAACAAGGGAAATCAGGGATAGTATCAAAACAAAAGATGAAGCGTACAAATTAGCCAGAAAAAGCAGCCTACCAGAGGACTGGGAGAAATTCAGAGACCAGCAGAGGAGGACAAAGGGCTTAATTAGGAAAGGGAAAATAGATTATGAAAGAAATCTCTCCAGGCAGGGAACATAAAAACTGACTGCAAAAGCTTTTATAGATATGTGAAGAGAAAAAGATTAATTAAAACAAATGTAGGTCCCTTGCAGACTGAAACGGGTGAATTGATCATGGGGAACAAGGGCATGGCAGACCAATTGAATAACTACTTTGGTTCTGTCTTCACTAAGGAAGACATAAATAATCTGCCGGAAATAGCAGGGGACCGGGGGTCAAATGTTAGCCGGGAAGTGGTGTTAGATAAATTGAATGGATTAAAGGCCGATAAATCCCCAGGGCCAGATAGGCTGCATCCCAGAGTACTTAATGAAGTAGCCCCAGAAATAGTGGATGCATTAGTGATAATTTTTCAAAACTCTTTACATTCTGGAGTAGTTCCTGAGGATTGGAGGATGGCTAATGTAACACCACTTTTAAAAAAAGGGAGGGAGAGAGAAAACGGGGAATTACAGACCAGTTAGTCTAACGTCGGTAGTGGGGAAACTGCTAGAATCAGTTATTAAAGATGGGATAGCAGCACATTTGGAAAGTGGTGAAATCATTGGACAAAGTCAGAATGGATTTATGAAGGGTAAATCATGTCTGACGAATCTTATAGAATTTTTCGAGGATGTAACTAGTAGAGTGGATAAGGGAGAACCAGTGGATGTGTTATATCTGGACTTTCAGAAGGCTTTCGACAAGGTCCCACATAAGAGATTAGTATACAAACTTAAAGCACATGGTATTGGGGGTTCAGTATTGATGTGGATAGAGAACTGGCTGGCAGACAGGAAGCAAAGAGTAGGAGTAAACGGGTCCTTTTCACAATGGCAGGCAGTGACTAGTGGGGTACCGCAAGGCTCAGTTCTGGGACTCCAGCTATTTACGATATATATTAATGATTTGGACGAGGGAATTGAATGCAACATCTCCAAGTTTGCAGATGACACGAAGCTGGGGGGCAATGTTAGCTGTGAGGAGGATGCTAGGAGGCTGCAAGGTGACTTGGATAGGCTGGGTGAGTGGGCAAATGCATGGCAGATACAGTATAATGTGGATAAATGTGAGGTTATCGACTTTGGTGGCAAAAACAGGAAAGTAGATTATTATCTGAATAGTGGCCGATTAGGAAAGGGGGAGATGCAATGAGGCCTGGATGTTATGGTACACCAGTCATTAAAAGTAGGCATGCAGGTGCAGCAGGCAGTGAATAAGGCGAATGGTATGTTAACATTCATAGCAAAAGGATTTGAGTATAGGAGCGGGGAGGTTCTACTGCAGTTGTACAGGGTCTTGGTGAGACCACACCTGGAGTATTGCGTACAGTTTTGGTCTCCTAATCTGAGGAAAGACATTCTTGCCATAGAGGGAGTACAGAGAAGGTTCACCAGACTGATTCCTGGGATGTCAGGACTTCCATATGAAGAAAGACTGGATAGACTCGGTTTGTACTCGCTAGAATTTAGAAGATTGAGGGGGGATCTTATAGAAACTTACAACATTCTTAAGGGGTTGGACAGGCTAGATGCAGGAAGATTGTTCCCAAAGCTTTTCCCAAAGAGGAAAGCTTTTTTCACACAGAGAGTGGTGAATCTCTGGAATTCTCTGCCGCAGAAGGTAGTTGAGGCCAGTTAATTGGCTATATTTAAGAGGGAGTTAGATGTGGCCCTTGTGGCTAAGGGGATCAGAGGGTATGGAGAGAAGGCAGGTACAGGATACTGAGTTTGATGATCAGCCATGATCATATTGAATGGCGGTGCAGGCTCGAAGGGCCGAATGGACTACTCCTGCACCTATTTTCTATGTTTCTATGCTTCTATGTTCAGCTCCAACTCAATAATTAAGTTTGCTGATGACACTGTGGTGGTGGGCCTGATCTCAGACAACGACGAGAAGGCCTACCGGGAGGAGGTGGCTGGTCTAGCACTCTAGTGCCAGGATAACAGCCTCCTCTTGAACATCAAAAAAACGAAGGAGCTGATCATGGACTTTAGGAGGGCACATCATCCGAGGACGTACACTCCATTGAGGATAAATGGGCTTCCTGTGGATAGGGTGAACTGTTTTAAATATCTGGGAGTCCACATCTCCGAGGATATGACATGGGCATCACACGCCTCAGCACTCGTGAGTAAGGCAAGGCAGCGCCTTTACCACCTCAGGCAATTGAGGAAATTCAGAGTGTCTCCAAGGATCCTCCAGTGCTTCTACGCAGCGGCGGTGGAAAGCATTTTGTCCGGGAATATTACCATCTGGTTTGGGAATTGCTCTGCCAAGGACAAGAAGGCTCTGCAGAGAGTAGTGCGTTCGGCCAAACGCACTATGGGAACTTCACTTGCCCCCCTGCAGGAACTATACATTAGGAGGTGCAACTCCAGAGCCAACAATATCATGAGAGACCCCTTCCACCCCTGCAACGGACTGTTCCAGCTGCTACGGTCAGGCAAACGCCTCTGTTGCCATGCAGTGAGAACGGAGAGGTTGAGAAGGAGTTTCTTCCCAGAGGCCATTCGGTCTGCGAATGTCTATCTCACCAGGGACTAGCTCTACTGAATGTTTTTACTTCCATTATTTATTATGTAAAAGAATATGTGTGTTTATGATTGTGTTTATAGTTTGTTTGGTTGTTTGTTTGGTTTGCACAAAAGTCCGCGAGCATTGCCACTTTCATTTCACTGCACATCTCGTATGTGTATGTGACAAATAAACTTGACTTGACTTGACTTGTAGACAACTGCTCCAACCTTGTCAATCCTTTTGATCATCGCTTCAAAAAGCTCAATAAAGCTGGGAGGTGGAATGTGCTGCCTAAGCACACTTAGGCAGCACAATGGTTCTCCAAGCCACAGGCTTCCTGCAAATCCTTTCCGGCATCCGGATGTCATCCTTGCTCTAGGCCCCTCACTCCATGCTCCTCGTCATATGGTACCCCAATAGAGTCAATACGCCGTCACATTATAAACAGCAATGAAAATGCGAATGCACCCTCCGCCCAACATTCGTAACTGCATTCTTTTGGAATGAAGTGAGCTCAGCTCCAATTGACTCCCCAATAAACCTTAAAGAAATCGATAAATCTTTTATAGACCATAAGCACAAGAGGGGTCAATAGACAATAGGCAATAGGTGCAGGAGTCGGTCATTCGGCCCTTTGGGCCAGCACTGCCATTCACTGTGATCATGGCTGATCATGAGAAGGCCTTTGTTTTCACATGCAAGATTTATACAGTGTTAAATGATTCATTTCCAAGGGGGAAGCGGTTATTTGGGTGTTGTATAGTGACCAATGTCACCTTTAACATACTTTATACTCTGCACGGGACTGTCATGTGTACAGAAGCAATCAATGCAACAAGGCTGTATTTTACAATCAATGTTATATTTGAAATCATTAACACAGCAATTTAAAAGCATACACCACACAAGTGACTTAGTTTCTTCCAATATGCCATATGTTATTCACTACTCAGCATGACCTGACATTTTGACAGCCTTATCTTAAACAATAACTGTAAAATAGGTGTGACATCCTTGATGGAAACAAGCTTCAATCCAATTTCATGCTGTGTGTAGGACTCTCGAGTTATATCGCCAATTTTGGGTCACAATATATTAAATCAACAGTATAGCGATTGTTCAAAATCTGGTTCATGGTTTGAAGAAAAGTGAAATTCTGAACAATTTAGCAGGTTGAGGTGGCAACTGTGTTTAAATCCAGCTTTTATTCCTTAAACTGTTGCAACTGTTTGAGAAACGTAGCGTGAAGCTTGTTCCATGCAACTTTATAAAGCATTTTGTGATTTGTATGTCAGTAATAATACCAACTGAAGCTGGCCCTTTTCACACAGTCAGTTTAAGCTTTTAAATACATACTGACATGACAATCTCTGCCAAACATGTGCAATCTGTGAAAGTAAAATCTCAGAATTTACAAAAATAGAACTCGGGACCACATAAGGATGGTTGTGTAATAGTTTAATACAGGACAGATGTACTTTTTAATGCTCCATTCCATACAAAACACATTAAGCTTACGGCTTAAATAAAAACCCATAGAAACACAAATTTCCTAGTCGTTAATCTGCTGGCTAGAAATAGCTCTGTTAAGCAGAGGCAATCACTGGGTGCTAAGAGGTCTTGCAAGCTATAATGCCATTTTGAATTAGAGGACGGTTATCATGGTCTTTTTTGGAGACCAAAGAAACTGCCGATGCCAGAATCTGGAGCACAAAACAAATTGCTGGAGGAATTTAGCGGGTCAAGGAACTCCAGCAGTCTGTTTTTTTTCCATAGTCTTTGTTACTCATTTGCAGTAAATCGCTGTTCATGGCTGGTGGGGAAATGCATGAGGCCATGAGAGGGGATGGTGCCAGGGGCCACAAATGTGGAAGCTTTAATCAAAATGCTTCCACTCTTACCTACTCTACCCTACTCCCTGCCACAATCAACCCCCCCCCCCCCCCCCCATATCATTACAAGCATGACCACCTTGCAGCAGATGACCAAGGTGTCCAAGGCCCCTCCCTGTTTTAAAAGGACTTCCATAATGCCCAAGAGTAGCAAGGTGACATGCCTCAATGTCTACTGACTGGTGGCACTCACATCCATAGAGATGAAGTGCTTTGAAATGTTGGTTATGACATATATCAATTCTGACCTTGGTAAGAACCTGGACCCACTACAATTCACTGACTGCATCAACAGACCAACAGTGCATGTTCTCCAGAAATGCTGACAGACCCACTGAGTTATTCCAACACTCTATGTCCTTATGTGTAAATCAGGATCGGCAGTTCCTTATTTCAACATTGCATTGATGATTCTCCACTGCAGTGGATCACTTAAACATGAAGAACACATACGACCCGCTGCCGTTCGTTAATTACAGCTCAGCGTCTAACACCATCATTCCCACTAAACCTAGCATCAAACTCAGGGAACAGGATCTCTGCTTATCCCTATACAATGTGATCTTCGACTTCCTTATTAGAAGACCACAATGAGTACAAATTGGCAACAACACTTCCCCCTAAATGACCATCAGAACAGGAGCAGCTCAAGGCTGTGTGCTCAGTCCCCTCCTCTACTCTCTCTATACACATGCCTGTGTAGCCAGACACAGCTCCAACGCCATCTTTAAATTCACCAGTGATATCACAGTTGTTGGACAAATAATGGCTCAACATGAGTCAGAGTGCATAGAAACATAGACAATAGGTGCAGGAGTAGGAGTAGGCCATTCGGCCCTTCGAGCCTGCACCGCCATTCAATATGATCATCGCTGATCATCCAACTCAGTACCCTGTACCTGCCTTCTCTCCATACCCCCTGATCCCTTTAGCCACAACGGCCACATCTAACTCCCTCTAAAATATAGCCAATGAACTGGCCTCAACTACCTTCTGTGGCAGAGAATTCCAGAGATTCACCACTCTCTGTGTGAAAGTACAGGAGGGAGTTTGATAATCTGATTGAATAGTGCCAGAACAACAATTTTGCTGTCAGTATTAGCAAGACCAAAGATTCCTTACTTCAGGAAGGGATAACTTGATACATTTTCCTCCTCCTCTTGTTCTTTGTCGAAATACCCCACATCTTCCTTATCACCCTGTAACAAACCAACCGACCCTACCATGTCCACTGGACAATCCATAATGGATTGGGATTTGGATTACCACTAATATTGATATGCCAGTGTGTGGTGTAAATAGCTGCCCCTTCATTCTACAGCTGTGCAGAAAGATTTGGATTTTGAGGATCTTGGTCATATTAGAGCTGGACACTGTGGGACATCATTATTTCTGGCACTTCTCTCCATGTGACAATAGAAACTGCTAACGTGCACGGTGATACAAGCAATTTACAAGGCTCATCTGATGCAAATTGTGTAGAAATATAAGACTGCACGGTGGCACAGTGGTAGAGTCGCTGTCTTACAGCGCCAGAGACACGAGTTCGATCCTGACTACGGGTGCTGTCTGCGTGGAATTTGTACGTTCTCCCCGTGACCGCGTGGGTTTTCTCTGAGATCTTTAGTTTACTCCCACACTCCAAAAACGTACATGTTTGCAGGTTAATAGGGTTGGTATAAATGTAAAATTGTCCTGAATGTGTGTTGGATAACATTAGTGCGTGGTGATCGCTGGTCGGTGCGGACTCAGTGGGCCGAAGGGCCTGTTTCTGCGCTGTATCTCTGAACTAAACTAAAACTAAAAATGATACTGCAAACATAAACCCCACAAGATCGCTAAAATAGATCTTATGTGAAGGGATCCTTTAGCATTATAAGCTCAACCCTTCGCAGGCCACTGCCAAAGAGTCCCCAAGGCCCGTCAACCAAAGATCCTATAGCGGAGCAGCTCTGCTATAAGATCTTTGCCGTCAACTGCCAGGTAAGTGTCATCTTTAACTTTTCATTATTACCATTTGACTCAGCCTGTCCCTCTCTCACTGGCAATATGTTCAGCTCACAGCCCAATCACCTATCTATCCCTTCAATAGTCCTTGTTCCAAAAGTTGAAATTTTAAAATGAAAAACAAGATGTTAAAAATATTGATGTCTAGAGGGGTCTTGGTCTGCTGTTCACAAAATGCAGGAAATAAACACGCAGGTGCTGTAGCAAATGACAAAGTAAGTGTTACATTATCTTTCGTGCAAGGAGATGGGAACAGGATTGGAAAGAGAGTCAGGATCAAACAGGACTTTCATGCGACCTCATCTGATATGTTGTGAGAATCTCTCCAGTGAGTTGCATTTTCTGAGCAGTATTCATATGCAGCTCGTGTAAATAACGTCAAGAATGTCCAATTATTGGAAATGCCTCAAAACTACCATTCCAGTGAAGGCAAGTGCATGCATGAAATTTAAATCTGATTGCTTTTACTGAGGGCTGGAGGGCACATTAAATAGTATTATACGCACATTGCTGAATTCTTAATGCGATTAATTACTTTTGGAGCAGGGTGGAATGTGCCCTTGTTGCCACCGTACCTGCACATGCACCTGAGCAAAGAAAATGCCTTTGCATGGTCATTCAAGTTCACCCACATGAGATCTGGAAGAAGCTTTGCGCTATTGAATAAACATTTTTACGTTCATATTAAGAACATCTGTAAAGCTGAACATAGGAGAGTGAAGCTGGTTAACAAGGCCATTGTCACATGCTTTAATCAGCCTCCATTTTGATACAGAATGCAGAGGGTTATTCATTGCTACCATACAGCTGCACAGCTGAGTAAAGTCTTGGGATTCCCGTTGATTGACGAGCAGTTCATCATTAATGCTTGGAAAAGACACAAACTGAACAAACGCTAAATTCAAATAAAACCCACGTAATAGGGCAGAACAAAGAGTCAACTCTGAGCATTAGTTCCCATTTCTCAATGATCAGAACAAAGGAGCAATGTTCTAAAAATAAAATACAGAATTCTTAACAGAAACAGAGAAAGCAGAACAAAAGAGGTTACCGAAAATAAACACAAAACTGGCTCTTCCTGAATAATGTCTTAATCTTGTAGTGAATCATGCAGATTTAGTTTTATAAACTAAAGAAAGTAATTTAAATTGAATTTGCCCTAAACGTGAGATTTTATAAAAAATCACTGTTCTAGGCCAGCCTAAGAACTGCAAGCAAGCATGCTTACAGCAGGCTTAATGTGATGCATAATTCACTGTGCAAAATTAAATATTATATTTATTATACAGATCTTTAACCTTTGTTCTATTACTAAAAACAATCCATGACCTTTAGACCAGTGTTTTCAGGATGGACAATAGCTGACCATGAACAGTTTATGCTGGAATTGCATCACAGATCAATCATGATTTTATAAAATGTATGAATATTTTGGCTTGGTATTGTTCAACAGCTCCCCAAAATATTAATCCATAACTATTATCCATGTCTATTTTAGACACTGCAGCACTTGATTTATATTTTTGTCTTTTTTTTTCTTTTCCGTTTCCCATAGCAGCAATGTTTCCCTTCACCACACACAGCACTGCAAATTGTATCAAGTATCAAGTCAAGTATCCTTTATTGTCATTCGTGCCTTGCAGTCGTAACATAGAATAAAACAACAAAACACACAATAAACACAGATTAACATCCACCACAGTGAGTCTAACAGGCTCTACTCACTGTGATGGAAGGCAAAAGTCTTAAAGTCCTTGTCTCTTCCCTCCTTGTTCTCCCTCTGCGTTGAGGCGATCCAGGCTTCCGATGTTGTGACCCCGCCAGGTGATGGTGAGTAAGTCCCGCGGTTGAATCCGAGCTCCGCGAATGGGCCGGTTCAAACTCTGCGGCCCGGGGTGGTCGAAGCTGCCGAAGATGCCGCCCTCCAGTCCAGCGGACGAAGCTGTTGGTGCGGCAGCTCCGGAAAAACAGGTCACCAACCTGGGACCTGCGAGCTCCCGACGATGTCATCCACTGGGCCCGCGGCTGAGTCTCCGAGGCTCCGAGGTCGGGTCGTGGCGCCGCAACGCCGCCACAGCCCCGAAGTAGGGTCGCCGCCGCCGCCGCAACACCGCCACAGCCCCGAAGTCGGCCAGCCTCGCGTTGGTAAGTCCTGGCTGGCTCTGCCTCCGGAGCCTCGAGGTCGGTCCCAGTTGGAGGCTGCCAGCTCCGCGATTAGGAGACGGAGACGGGGGATACGACAAGAAAAGGTCGCATCCCCCCGAAGGAAGAGACTAGAACAAGTTTCTCCCACTCCCCCCCCACACATACACAACTAATATAAACCGAAATAAACTGTGACAACGGGACAAAAATAAAGCAAAAAATGAAAAGACGAACGGACTGCAGGCGAGCCGCAACTGCTGGGGCAGCGCCGCCACTTCCACCCCCACAGACCAGTAGATGGTTTGGGGAGCAGGGAAGTAAGCATAAGGTTTTTGAAGATAACTATAATATTTGTTTAATTTTCAACATTGGAAATATCAGCTACTTAATTCAAGCGCTTTGTGTAGAAGCTTGTCAGGGGATTTTATTTTAACACCAAATGGAGTATTGGAACCAGAATAAATGCTCCGAAGGAGAATTAAACATTAAATAATCAAGGAAAGACAAGGCAATGTTTTGATGCAAGATGTGGAGTATCCAATTAACAATGGATGAAAGTGTGCACATATGCAACAGGCACCAGTGTCCTATAGTTCAGTGGCAGCGATTGGGATGAGTATGATTTTGCACTGAAAGTGATATGGGTTGAACAATTACCCATTTATCCTGGAAATTAGCTCCACTCTAACAAAACAAAAAAAGATTAAAAGGAGAGTTGACGTAATGACCCAGACCTGCCTAATCCCTGAAATTGTCTGTGTACTTGATCCATCAGCAAGAAGGATGGTTTATCATCACCAAGCAGGTGTAGAAAAAAAAATCAAATTCAGAGGTTGCCAAATTTGAGAAGGATTCTCCACAGACTCTCTCAGTTGATAGAGTAAAAGGCCTTACTAAGGTCAAAGGCGAGCAGGTTTGTTGGTTATAGCTGCTTCGTCGTTTTTCTTGACTTTCTCATGTGTTGAAGATCATGTCTGTTGTAACCCTTGAAGGTCAGAATCCACGCTGTGATTCGGGCAGCAGCTTTATACAGTCATTGGAAACAGGCAGTAAATGAGGATAACAACATTGTCTGTGACAGACAGCGGGAACAGCCTTTGGTAATTACTGCAATCAAAATTGTTATTTTTTGTCTTGAAGATGCAATTTGTGAAAGGGCCCTGGCATGTGTTTCCAGATTTGTGATGAGAATTGATAACTTTAATTTAGTTACTTTTAATTCCTTTTTCTCCTCTGTTTTTTTTAATCAATACCATCAACTTCTCCAAAACCAGTAAAATGTGCTCCATAAAGCACTTCCGTTATCTGTCATACTTCCCATTTTGCCCATCACATTTTATTCATGAGATCCCTATTATTAAAAGCATGACCTCTGATGATTCACTGTATTGGGAAATTTGCTGGTGTATTATTAAACCTAAAGAGTTAGCAGCTGGTTTCATTTTCAGCAGATAACTGCAATTTGCATTTATTGGACCAAACATTCTGAACTTTTGTCTTTTATTGTCTGTGTCTAATTAAAGTTAAAAATGTAAACGATTTCAGCTAAATGCTAATATCAACCTATTTCCCTCTAAATTGCCAATGAATGTGGGAGTAAAACAAACATAAGGAAGGCAACAGATGATTAGACTTTAAACTGCTAATTATCTTAATTTGCAGAACTTCTGTGTGCTTTGTGAGTGTCTTTCTCTCCGTCACTTCACAAACCTGTGTGGAAAACCCAGTATCACAATTTTCATTCTGGTCATCTAATTTTCCTTTTGAGATTATTGCATTGTATTTTGTTATTATCAATTGCATCTTCTATTTTGATTATGGTTCACCTATGACTTCTCGCAAGTGCAACATTTTATTTTTCATAATAGCTATACTAGGGAAAAAATAGTCTTCCACAAATGTCTAGTTTAGGGGAATCCCTGCAGTCACCGGGAGAATATACAGACACCATCCGTAGTCAGGATCGAACCTGGGTCTCAATAAGGCATCAAATCTTCTGCGACGCCACTGTGCTGCCTTGTATGTGGGCATTTATTGAATATACATAACTGTATTATTAAACATACAACATCCCCTATTGTACCACTGCTCCTCACCCACTACAATGTCACAAAGGAAAACTATACCTATTTGAGAGTGTGTCTGCCCCTGCCTGAGGTGCTTTGTAAAATATTTACAGTTTTACAAATCTGCACAACATATAGACATTGGATTGGAAAGGCAATATGTTATGTTATTAGAACAACCATACATGCCCTCAATGATTTCTAAAGTGTTGCCTCACATTCAAGTATTCTAGTAGAATGGGACCAGCAGCTGAAAAAAGAACCTGGGCAAAATGTATTCAATGTGACGTAGATTCAAGATAACACCTGGAAAGAATAGGGAAAACTGAAGATAGAATAAATGAGGACCCACTGAGCATAAAAAGTTGTTGGAACAGTCACGTAGGAATTTCTAAGGTAACATTGAGTAGGTCAGTAGGGTAAACCAATCTGAGGTTTGGCAGGGTGAGAAGCGTCGAGACTCTGCAAAACTCCCCAACTGCTGAGCCCCCAGGATAAACCTGAGCCCAGCAGTGCCTCAGGATCCATAGCTGAGCCCCCTGAATAAACCTGAGACCACCAGCACCTCCGCTCAAGGCAAGGGTGAACTGCAGGAAGAAGCCTGAGATCGTCACACCTCCTACTTTGAAGACCAGGACTGAGTTGCAGGACAACCCTGAGTTCACTAGCGCCACTGCACATGCGCCTTGATGACAAGGGACAGCGCCCCCATGCAGTCTAGCACTTTCGTATCAATGTAAATAAAATAAATCACGTGAGTTCATCCTACTGCGAGTGTCGGTGTGGTCACTGCCGAATCCACCATCATCCCCAATGCCACAGGGGAAGGATTTATTAGAAACCTGAGGCAACTGTTTTCCTCAGAGGTAAGAGGTATATGGACTGGCTGCCAGAGGAGGTAGGTGAGGCAGGTCAGGGCTCTCGCGTAACTTTTTTTCCCTGTTGCCAGTCGGGCAACCTTGGCAGCTTTTTAGGTTGCCAAATGACAGTTTAGGTGGTCATTTAAGATGGCTTGCATGACTCGTGCGATAATGTGCTCGGACGAATTGCGTAGTTACCAGTCGGAATTATACTCAATGAAGCATTCACATATTATTTCTGCTTCAAATAAAGTCACAAACTAAACATATTCACCAATCAAGACATGATATATCCCACAATGATATGCAGCAAAATTGTAAGACAGTATCTCAACTCTTTTTACACATTGCAATGAATGCAATTTCTATTAGTTCTTTCCACTTCCAAACAAAAATGTGGTTGAATTATTCAGCGTATGATCAACCTGTGTCAATAAATCCTGGACCATGGTAACATATATGCGTACGTATAGTTGTGAATGTTGCTCATTAAATAACTACAGTACTGATATTCCATATTAAAAGCATTGATTTGCCGTTAAAATGAATTCTGTAATAACGTGTCAACGGTAGCAGTGACAATCGAACACTGCGGTTTTAATGTTTCACATGTACACAATTTAATTAATCCATCTTTATGGATTAAAACAAATAATAACATTGGGTATTAAAACACATTTGATTGCATTCCGTTATCAAACATAGTCAATGTTCGCTCTGAAGACATTTCCAGGACAGGGAGAGGGGGGTGTGTGTGAATCAGTGGGGTGGATAGATGGCGGGGGGGGAGGGGGGTTAGAAGGCAGTCGGTGTCGAATGGATGGATTGAGGCAGGTGAATTAGTACGTGTTGGTTGGAGTAGGTAAAATTGTGAGGGGAGAGCACGGGGGATGTCAGTAATGCTGAATGGTGGGATTCAGTACAGGATGGATGGGGGTAGACAAAAGTGCTGGAGAAACTTAGCGGGTGAGGCAGCATCTATGGAGCGAAGGAAATGGGCAACGTTTCGGGTCGAGACCCTTCTTCAGACTGTTCCCACCATTCTTCTTGAATGGGAGGATCAGTACAGGATGGATGGGGGAGGGGTCAGTACAGTGTGGATCGGAGGGTCTGTGCAAGATGAATGGGTGATCACTACAAGATGAATGAGGGGAAGGTGCAGGGTAAATGGAGGGTGGGTCAGTACGGGATGAATGCGTGGATCAGTACAGGATGGATGGAGGAGAAGTGCAGGATGGATGGGAAAGGGGTAAGTACAGCGTGAATTGGGGAACCAGTGTAGGATGGAAGGGGGGGGGGGGGGGTAGCAGGAGAATCAATGCGAGGTGGATCAGGTGATCAGCGCGGGATGAATAGATTGGGGGGGGGGAGATAGGAGATAGGGGTCCCAGGATAAGGGGGGGGGTGGAGGGGGCGTACAAGAGAGAGAGAGAAGGGGGGCGAGGTGGGGAGGAAGGAGGGTCAGCGCTCCTCGGACAACATCGCCCGCTGCCTTGGCCGTTGGGAACTCCTCGCCACCTCCTCCCTCCTCCGCAGGCAACAGCAAGGTGTGGGGCCGAGCGGTGCAGCTCAAAGATCCTATAGCTAAAGGATCTATGGTGCAGCTGCTTCAGAAGTGTCGGAGCGAATGATGGGTCCCGCACAGCAGCAGCAGCGGCTTCATCACCTCCTCCTCCCTGATAGCAGTCGCTGCTTGCAAACCCGCTAACGGCGCACTTTCAAAACAAACCCTCCCGCACGCCGAGGCCTCCCCCTCCCTCCCTCCTCCCGGCCTCGGCGTGCGGGAGGGTTTGTTTTGAAAGAGTGCCGTTAGCGGGTTTGCAGGCAGCGGCCCTTATCAAGGCGGGCGGGGTGCGGGAGGAGGAGGAGATGGAGCCGCTGTTCGGGGGCCGTCATTCGCTTCGACCCTTCGTCACCCCGCATCTAGTATCTTTCCCACGCAATACAGCTGTCACCGCCGACACAAAACGTTGCGTTCCTTTTCTCCATAGATGCTGCCTGACCCGCGGAGTTTCTCCAGTTTTTTGTGTCTATCTTCGGTACAAACCAGTATCTGGTTGCCAAGCCGGGCAAAATGACTCGATGTTTATTTGCCCGGCGGCGCTTTGAGTGGTCAATTGCACCCGGGCAACCGCTAATTTAGAGCCCTGCAGGTACTATAACAAAATTTAAAAGGCATTTGGACAGGAATATGGATAGGAAAGGTTTAGAGGGATATTGGCCAAGTACGGGCAGGTGAGGCAAGTGTAGGTGGAGTATCTTGGTCAGTATGGACAGGTTGGGCAGAAGAGCCTGTTTCCGTGCTGTATAATCTATGATTCTGTGAAATGTGACAGAAAATACAGTGATTCGTCCCACAACAGTGGTGTCATCGGCGAATTTAATGATGGAGTTCTCACTCTGTCCGGCTATGCAGTCATAAAAACATAGAAACACAGAAAATAGGTGCAGGAGTAGGCTATTCGGCCCTTTGAGCCTGCACCGCCATTCAACATGATCATGGCTGATCATCCAACTCAGTATCCCGTACCTGCCTTCTCTCCATACCCCCTGATCCCTCTAGCCACAAGGGCCACATCTAACTCCCTCTTAAATATAGCCAATGAACTGGCCTCAACTACCCTCTGTGGCAGAGAGTTCCAGAGATTCACCACTCTCTGCGTGAAAAATGTTTTTCTCATCTCGGTTCTAAAGGATTTCCCCTCTATCCTTAAGCTGTGACCCCTTGTCCTGGACTTCCCCAACATCGGGAACAATCTTCCTGCATCTAGCCAATCCAATCCCTTTGAGAATTTTGTAAGATCCTATAAGATCCCCCTTCAATCTCCTAAATTCTAGAGAGTATAAACCAAGTCTATCCAGTCTTTCTTCATAAGAAAGTCCTGACATCCCAGTAATCAGTCTGGTGAACCTTCTCTGCACTCCCTCTATGGCAATGATGTCCTTCCTCTGATTTGGAGACCAAAACTGTACGCAATACTCCAGGTGTGGTCACACCAAGACCCTGTACAACTGCAGCAGAACCTCCCTGCTCCTATACTCAAATCCTTTTGCTATGAATGCCAACATACCATTCGCTTTCTTTACTGCCTGCTGCACCTGCATGCCTACTTTCAATGACTGGTGTACCATGACACCCAGGTCTCGTTGCATCTCCCCCTTTCCTAATCGGCCACCATACAGATAATAGTCTACTTTCCTGTTCTTGCCACCAAAGTGGATAACCTCACATTTATCCACATTATACTGCATCTGCCATGCATTTGCCCACTCACCCAACCTATCCAAGTCACCTTGCAGCCTCCTAGCATCCTCCTCACAGCTAACACTGCCCCCCAGCTTTGTGTTATCCGCAAACTTGGAGGTGTTGCATTCAATTCCCTCGTCCAAATCATTAATATATATCGTAAATAGCTGGGGTCCCAGCACTGAGCCCTGCGGTACCCCGTTAGTCACTGCCTGCCATTCTGAAAAGGACCCGTTTACTCCTACTCTTTGCTTCCTGTTTGCCAACCAGTTCTCTATCCACATCAATACTGAACCCCCAATACCATGTGCTTTACGTTTGTATACTAATCTCTTATGTGGGACCTTGTCGAAAGCCTTCTGAAAGTCCAGATATAACACATCCACTGGTTCTCCCCTATCCACTCTACTAGTTACAACCTCGAAAAATTCTATTAGATTCGTCAGACATGATTTACCTTTCGTAAATCCACGCTGACTTTGTCCAATGATTTCACCACTTTCCAAATGTGCTGCTATCCCATCATTAATAACTGACTCTAGCAGTTTCCCCACTACCGATGTTAGACTAACTGGTCTGTAATTCCCTGTTTTCTCACTCCCTCCCTTTTTAAAAAGTGGAGTTACATTAGCTACCCTCCAATCCTCAGGAACTACTCCAAAATCTAAAGAGTTTTGAAAAATTATCACTAATGCATCCACTATTTCTGGAGCTACTTCCTTAAGTACTCTGGGATGCAGCCTCTCTGGCCCTGGGGATTTATCGGCCTTTAATCCATTCAATTTACCTAACACCACTTCCCGGCTAACCTGGATTTCACTCAGTTCCTCCATTTCATTTGTTTTAACTAATCTCTTTCTCTTCACATATCTATAAAAACTTTTGCAGTCAGTTTTTATGTTCCCTGCCAGTTTTCTTTCATAATCTATTTTCCCTTTCGTAATTAAGCCCTTTGTCCTCCTCTGCTGGTCTCTGAATTTCTCCCAGTCCTCTGGTAGGCTGCTTTTTCTGGCTAATTTGTACGCTACATCTTTTGCTTTGATACTATCCCTGATTTCCCTGGTTATCCACGGATGCACTACCTTCCCTGAATTATTCTTTTGCCAAACTGGGATGAACAATTGTTGTAGTTCATCCATGCAGTCTTTAAATGCCTTCCATTGCATATCCACTGTCAACCCTTTAAGAATGAGTCATGAGTATAGAGTGAGTACAGCAGGGGGCTTGTTATTGAGGATGACACATTTCCACCAATACGGACAGACTGTGGTCTGTGGATGAGAAATCCAATTGCAGAGGGATGCGCAGAGACCCAGATCTGAGAGCTTGGTAACCAGCTTGGAGGGGTATTAAACGCCTGCACATCTCCTTTAAACATTCCCTCTGACCTTAAACCTACGCCCCATAGACTTTGACATTTCCATCCCTTGAAAAAGGCTCTGCCTTTCTAACCTATCTATGACTCTCATATTTTTATATATATATCATGTCTACCCGCAACCTTTGACGCTCCAGAGGAAACAAATCCATGTTTGTCCAATTTCCCGTTATAGCTAGCAGCCCCTTATCCAGTCAGCATCTGGGTAAATCTCTTCTGCACACTTTCCTAAAACCTCCATATCCTTACTGTAATGGGGCAACCAGAACTGCACACAATACTCCAAAAGTGGCCTCGTCATAGTCACAATACTCCACATATCACAATTTCATGACTCTTGTACTCAATCCCCCTACCAATGTGCCATGGAAAGCATTTATATGGATGCTCACAGCCTGGTTTGAGAACAGCTCCATCCAAAAATGCAAGAAATTGCATGGTTGTGGTCATAGCCCAGACCATCGGGCAAACCAACCTCCCTTTCATTGACCCCATCTGCACTGCATGCTATCTCGCCAAGGCCAGCAACATAACCAAGGACTGGTCTCACCCTGGTCAGCCCCTGTTCCCTCCTCTCCCATCAGGCAAAAGGTACAGAAGGTGCATATTCCCAGATTCAGGGTCAGTTTCTTCCCAGCTGTTATCAGGCAACTGATCAGTCCTCTCATCAGCTGGAGTGCAGTCCTGATCTCCTATGTACCTCACTGGAGACCTTTGAACTATCTTTAGATAGGCACTACATTCTGGAGTATCTCAGTGGGTCAGCCAGCATCTCTGGAGAAAAGGAATAGGTGATGTTTTGGGTTGAGAAATATGAAGTGCTGTTTCTTCAGACTGAGTTAGGGGAGAAGGAAACTAGAGATATGAAAAAGTACAGAACGCATCAGAGTCTGCACCAATAGCCAAAGAGCCGATGATGGTGCATTGTTGGCTGTGGAGGAGGTGATAACAAGGGGATATGAACAGTATAGCTATTCAACTGGACGACTAGGGTGGAGGAGTGATGGAGGGAGAGGGAATGCAAGGGTTACTTGAAATTAGAGAAATCAATATTCATAAGCTGCCCAAGTAAAATACGAGGTGCTGTTTCTCCAATTTGCATGAGGCGTCACTCTGACAGTGGAGGAGGTTATTATTGGACTTTATCTTACACTAAATGTTGTACACTTTATCCTTTATCTGTGCATGGTGGTCAGCTTAATTGTCATCATTTTTTTCATAATCTTTTCTTTAACTGGATAGCATGCAAACAAAAGCTTTTCACTGTCCCTCAGCATACATGACAATAATAAACTAAACAAAATCTAAAGTCAATCAGGGGAGATGGAGGGAGGGAGAGAGAGAGGGAGATAGGTAGGGAGAGAGGGTGGGAGGGGGAGAGAGAAGGAAGGAAAAGAGGGAGGGAGGGGGTAGAGAGGGAGGGAAGGGGAGAGAGAGGGAGAGAGAGGGATGGAGGGATGGAGGTAGGGAGAGAGAGGGAGAGAGAGGGAGAGAGAGGGAGAGAGAGGGAGGGAGAGAGAGAGAGAGAGAGGGAGGGAGGGAGTGAGGGAGGGAGTTTGGGGGAGTGGATACACATGCACACTCCATCCGGGATATGGACACTCCCCGGGATACGGAGAGAGGGAGGTAGGGAGGAATAGAGGGAGGGAGAGAGAGAGGGAGAGAGTGAGAGAGGGAGGGAGGGAGGAAGGGAGGGAGTGAGGGGGGGAGAAATAGGGAAGGAGGAAGGGAGAGAGGGTGAGGGAGGAGATTTTTGAGGGAGGGGACATTTCAAAGCAGAGGAGGGGACTTTTCGCGGGGGGGAGAAGTGTGGGAGAGGGGGAAGGAGAATTTTCTGGGGCAGGGTGAAGGGAGGTTTTTTGGCAGTATTTTATTGTCACCAGTAGGGAGGAAGGGCCTGTTTCCGTGTTGTGTGACTGTGATTCCATGTACAAGCCAAGTGCAGGCAAATGGGACTAGCCCAATGGATGGTGGGCCGAAGGGCCTGCTTCCATGCTGTATCTCGAAACTAAACTAGTGTGTGAACGGGTGATCGATGGTCGGCGCGGATTCGGTGGGCCAAAGGGCCTGTTTCTGCGCTGTATCTCTAAACTGTAAAGTGAAGCATTTTGTTAAGTGTGCTATCCAGCCGAATATACATGAATACATCAGATATTGAAAAGAGAAAATGCATAGAGTGAATAATATAATGTTACAGCAGCGGATTTTTTTTAAAGTGCAAGGGCCACAACAAGGTAGGTTGGAAGATCGGGATTTAATTGGAGAGGTCCGTTCAGAAGCCTGATAACTGAGGGGGAATAAGCTGATTGAATGGCAGAGTAGACACGATGGGCCAAATGGCCTAATTCTGTTCCTAGAACATATAAATATGCCTTTTTAAAAAAATCATTCTATCTATTTGTGTTGATATTTTCAGAGAATTATACTCGGACCCCAAGATAAGGGTCATGCCATTCATTCCAAATGCATCCTAACCCAAGCTCTTTAATATTATAGCACTAGTTAGCTAGCCTATACTGCTTGAAGATAGTATCCACCTCTCAATGTGGATGTGGATTATAGTTGGATCAATTCCACCTACTAATAACAACAACTTGTAAAACTGCATCAGCGGATCCTCTACTGTCAGAGTGAGGCCCAACGCAAATTGGAGGAACAACCTCATATTTTGCTTGGGCAGCTTATGACCCAGCGATATGTGTTGATATCTCTAACTTCAAGTAACCCTTGGTTCCCCTCTCTCTCCATCCCTACCCCATCCTAGTTCTCTGACAAGTTTCGCTGTCCTGCTTAATTTGACTGATTGTATGCCTCATTGTCATCTTCCCCCTCAGCTGACAAGTATCATTCTACATTTCCTTGATCATCGTTCCCTTTGATCTGTATTTTCACATCTTACACTTCGATGTCTCTCTGTCTCATTTTCCCTGAGGCGCAGTCTAAAGAAAGGTCTTGACCCAAAACGTCACCCATTCCTTCTCTCCAGAGATGCTGCCTGTCCCGCTGAGTTATGCCCCTGTCCCACTTAGGAAACCTGAACGGAAACATCTGGAGACTTTGCGCCCCACCCAATGTTTCCGTGTGGTTCCCGGAGGTTGTGGGTGATTGCCGGAGGTTGCAGGTAGTGGAAGCAGATAGGGAGACTGACAAAAACCTCCGGGAACCGCACGGAAACCTTGGGTGGGGCACAAAGTCTCCAGAGGTTTCCGTTCAGGTTTCCTAAGTGGGACAGGGGCATCAACAGGGGGCGCTGTCCTGTGCGCGGCTGCCCTGCCAGCAGTTGTCTGTCTTTTCACCGTTTTATTTTTATTTTTAGTTAGTTAAAGTGTTTTGTTTGGAGTTCTAGACTTTTTTGTGTGGGGGGGTGGGGGTGGGGGGGGGGGGAAGGGGGAAACTGCCTTTCAGGGTCCCTACCTGGTCGGAGAGGCAGCTTTTCTCCGGGCTGCAGCCTCGACCCGTCCTCGCGGCCTACCAGCGGGCCTGGAGCGGCATTTCCTGTCGCGGACCGCCAGAACCTCGGCTTCGGCAGGGGCACAGCGCTGGAGCGCTATCGTGGAGTGGGCGATGCCTTGCCTGGGTCGCCGCGCTGGAGCTCCGGTGAGCTGAGACCGCCGGGAACAACATCGCGGAGCTGCGGAGCTGCGGGTCTGAGGAGCGGCCAGCTGCGGGCGGCGGCGCTGAACTTTACACCGGGAGCCTGGTATCTCGCGACGAGATCGCCAGTTGTGGAGCTCCATCCGGCGCGGCCTTGTCGGCTTCGGAAGCCGCGGCCTCCAGTACGGAGGCGGCCGTTCCAGGGTTCCCAGGCCGCTGTGAGGACTCTCCCGACGCCGGAGAACGGCCAGGAACATCGGGCCTCCGTAGAGGCAACTGTGGAGGCCTCAATAGGCCCGACTATGGGTGAACTGGGGTTGGGGACTGGACTTTGTGCCTTCCCTCATGGTGGGAGCCATTGTGGGGGGATGTTCTTTGTGTTTAAGACTCTCATTGGTATTATGTCTGTATTCTTTTGTGTACTGCAAAATGGCAAAAAGAATTTCACTTCATTACACCTCGGTGTATGTGAATGTGACTAATAAAAACCTTTGAATACTTTGAATACTCCAGCATTTTGTGTTTATCAGGGGAGAGAGTAGGCTATACTGTTTGCAGGTGCTGTACGAGAAACTAGGCATAGAAAGTCAAACTGAAGGGCCTGTCCCACTTGGCCGTCATTTGCGAGCCATTTACACAACCTGGTAGCGTGTGGGTAGCGTGGGACGGGCGCATGGAGTGGCGCGGAGGAGTGTGGAGTTGTGCGCGGTATTGCGCAGCGTGCCAGGATTTCGTGCTGCACAAAATCTTCGCTTGCCACCGGCCTATCGCATAAATGACGGCCAAGTGGGACAGGGTGACGTTTCGGGTAGAATGGGTGACGTTTCGGGTTGAGACCCTTCTTCAGACTGAAACATCATCCATTCCTTCTCTCCAGAGATGCTGCCGGTCCCGCTGAATTACTCCTGCATTTTATATCTATCTTCAATTTAAACCAGCATCTGCAGTTCCTTCCCACAGATTAATTTGGTCTGCAGGTTGCCACTTTTCATTCACCTCTCTTTTTGAATAGGGGCATTACATCTGCAGTTTTTCCAATTGCTAGAACCACTCAAGAAACTGGAGCATTTTAGAAAATCACCATAAATATCATTAACTGGGTAAATATCATAAACTTGGTATTCAAATGGCATCACGCGCTCCAGACGGCTGTGCGGACGCATGATGATGCGCGCGACCGTCGCGCGACTGTCGCGCGTCCGTCACTACCGGCCTGACGCGTAAATGACGGTCAAGTGGGACAAGCCCTTAACAATCTTCTCTAAAAAAAATTCCTTCCTTCCAGTTACTTTTGAACAGCTGGGGAGACACTGTATCCCAGAAAATAAGTTATTCCCTTTACAGTTATAACTTAAGAAACCTGCGCTACTTTTGAACATAACTGAGGGCAAGCACAATCCACTGGGTCAGTCCAAGCAATTGCTATAAGGAAGTACTGTCTTTTTATCCCCCCACTAAACCAATATGTGGGCTTAGCAGAATTGAATGAAGAGGATGCTTGTGATTAGAACAATTAAATAGGAAACAAAGACGAGCTGCCGTGGCATGCCAGTATTAATTCCTACCCCTTGTTGCCGTGTGTGCATTAAGAAACACACTTCACAAACACACATATTACTAAAACTCTTTTGTTTGTGTGTATGTATATGTGTGTGTCATCCTGGCACAATCAGGTTAATTCCTATTTTCTTCCAAATGCTAGAAAGCCTTCACCTTTTCACACATTCTACTCACATTTTTCGCATTGAGGCGATAAACATCTTCCCGTCGCATTCCCACCTATATTTCCAAACTTTTAAATCATTTAAAGTTTTAAAAACAGCCCGAAAACTCACCCATTTCAGGAAAAAAACCCGAGTGACGTCACAATGCAGTGGCAAGGCAGGACGGGACACCTTTGGAGGGAGGGGCACTCCAGCGCTCGCATGGCGGCTGCTGCCGATGCCCGAAGCCCGGTGGGGAGGGTGGTGCTGAAGCTGGAGTGAGGGCCAAGCCCAGGGCTTGGGATGGGGCCGTGATCGGGGCCGAAAAAGAAGCCGCCGCTAGAACCAAGGACGAGCCTGGAGATGAAGTCGTAGCCTGCACCGAGTATGAGAACCAGGCCGATTCCAGGCCATGGCGCTGCTCTACGACCTGGGTAGGTCCTGGGACAGGGAATGGGAGTGAGGTGAGGAGGATGAAGGAAATGAGGAGGAGGGAGATGGGGAGGGGAGTGTGGTGTTAGAGGGAGATGGGGGAGGGGGGAGTGTGGGGGGGGGGGGGGTGTGGAGGAGGGAGATGGGGAGCGGTGGAGGAGGGAGAAGCAGATACAGCAGGACAAACAAATGGGCATGTTGGCCTTCATAACAAGAGGAGTTGAGTATAGGAGCAAAGAGGTCCTTCTGCAGTTGTACAGAGCCCTAGTGAGACCACACCTGGAGTATTGTGTGCAGTTTTACTCTCCAGATTTGAGGAAGGACATTCTTGCTATTGAGGGAGTGCTGCGTAGGTTCACAAGGTTAATTCCCGGTACGGCGGGACTGTCATATACTGAGAGAATGGAGCGGCTGGGCTTGTATAATCTGGAATTTAGAAGGATGAGAGGGTATCTTATTGAAACAAATAAGATTATTAAGGGTTTGGACACGCTAGTGGCAGGAAACATGTTCCCGATGTTTGGGGAGTCCAGAACCAGGTGCCACAGTTTAAGAATAAGGGGTAAGCCATTTAGAACGGAGGTGAGGAAACACTTTTCCACACAGAGAGTTGTGAGTCAATGTGCCAAAAGTTTTTTTGTCCACCCAATCTTTCTGTGATGCCCCTCTCAAGGAACTATGTATCTGCACTCCTAGATCCCTCTGTTCCTCAACACTCCCTAGAGCCTAACATTCACTGCGTAGATCCTGCAAATGTTAGTTCACAAAATGCAACACCTCATATTTCTCTGTATTTAATTTCATCAACCATTCCTCAGTCCATCTACCCAACCGATCAAGATCCTGCTGCAAATTTTGACAGCCAACTTCACTATCTACAATACCACCCACGTATGTGTCACTTCTGTTGATTTCTGCAATATAATTTAAAACTTAAAGGGTCATAAGTATGCCAGTTCCTTCTACCATGGAACCATATCTTTCAAAATACAGCTGCAATGATTTCAACATCCTTAACTTTAATTGCTATGCATTCCTGCATACTATGGATATATGTGGCACCCCCTTCATTCTGCATTTCAAATGAAGACATGACCTGATTAATTTCTTGTTTAAAAGAGTGCGATGCCAAGCAAAATATTTAACAGTAGATGAAGTAAGAATTATAACTTCTATCCATCAGGGAAATAAAACTAAATCAATGCAAGCGGCATAAAATTACTGAATATCCCAATAGAGTGTAAACAATGTAATCATACCCAGCATTAGAAAAATCTTTTAAGTGGCAACAATGTGTGCATTGACTTAATTTGCTGCATAATCCTAATAAAATACTGATATACAACACACTTATTATGCAATGACTTGTGACCCTGTGCAGTTGGGTGTACAGATTTGTTTCCAACAGTGAATGTGACACCAGCATTGTCAAATTTGTATTTTATCTCACTGACTTTCAAAAGATGCCAGTCGATCCCAAGGCAGAAACAAACACATTTAAAGAAAAAACACTTACAATGTAACTATCAGGTACGTAATGTAAAACGTTCAAGGAGGTTTAAAGATCAGAATCATCAAAAACAGTGGAAAAATTACAAAGTTTATGCTGCTCACCTGTACGTATTGGAGAACTCATGATTCGATAGTTGCCGAGTACTTTTAATTGCCTACTTCCTATGCAACGGAGCAGAAAGGGGCCGGGTATGCAGCAGCCGTTGTTAAACCAGAAGTACAAAGACTCGCCCCTTTAGTAATGGCTGTGTTCGATACAAAACTGTAAAACCAAGGAGGACCCTAAAGGGAAAATACACAGATTTACCGTAAGAAACAAAATTTCTTTCAACATTATCAATTAGCTAACTGTATGCCAACTGCGATCGTTTGTAGTAAAAAATGCCTTTGAACAGTTGCTTAAATGTGCATTTTACTGCAATTCTATCTTCTTTTTGAATGTGAAGTGTGACAAGTTAATTGAACACGGGAGGGATATATCTGAAATCCATATTGTTTGAGTTCACAAGTTCTAAGAACAAAAACCATTTTCATTCCTCTTGCCAATTAAAAGGACATTTGAAAAACACGAGGCATTCCATTTGTTTTGGCACACTTAATGCACAAAGTTGAAAATGCCGCACAATATTTTGGCTTTATTGTAATTTCCAGCTTGACAGGATTTCATAATGAAATGAAATTGCATTTCTGCAGTTCCTTCAGATTTATCTAGCTTTTAAAAAATAAATATCAGTTAAATACATAACAATTTGGATTAATCACTCAACATAACCAGGCAATAATAGGCCTCAGTCATCTATTATGTCCATGCTATACTATAGGATAAAACATTATTGTTGTCTACTTTATCTAAACAATATGTGTACATTCAGAATTAATAATTTATAGCATCTTTACACAGGGTTGGCAATTCAAAATCCTTTTTCTACTGTATAATGGTTCGCTGGCTGGTACTTGTTTGCACAGCATTCTACACATGCCCTCATCCTGGAAGGACAAAAGTTATCTCCAAAAGGATAGAAATGTCAGTATTTCAGGAGCAAGTTATGATCTCCAAATATTAAAATAATCATAGGTTCAAGTTGAAGGGAAAAAGATTTAATAGGAATCTGAGGGGTGACTTTTTCACACAAATGGTGGTGGGAGCATGGAACCAGCTGCCAGATGAGGTAGTTGAGGCTGGGACTATCCCAATGTTTAAGAAACAGTTGGACAGGTACATGGATAGGACAGGTTTGGAGGGATATGGACCAAGCGCGGGCAGGTGGGACTAGTGTAGCTGGGACATGTTGGCCGGTGTGGGCAAGTTGGGCCAAAGGGACTGTTTCCACACTGTATCACTCTATGACTCTATGATGCTAACATCAAGTTGGCAACATAATACCCCAAAATAGGAGTAGGCGGGTGATTGTGGGTGAGATGCCATACCATATTTGAAGAGCATTGCAATTTTCAAATGAGATATGGCAACTGACGTTCAATCCAACCAATCCCCACAATCATCCCCCTACCCCGATCCAAAGACAATAGCGCAGAGATGATCTAGACACCTCATTGATACAAGGATCCAGAGCCTTCAAAGGCCTCCTGCCACTCAGCAACCAGATGCAACAAGGAGTCTTGGAAAGTCCTGGACAACTGAAAGAAGAGGCAATGGTAGACAGAAGGTCACCAGTTCTCTCTTCAAGCAGGTACAGCACCTACCTAGCAGCCTTCTAACCAGAAATAAGAGCAAGCACTGGCAATAACTTTTGTAATTGCCAATCCATATAAACAAAGTTGGTATGAAGGAACTGCAGATTCTGGCTTACACTGAAGATAGACACCTAGTGCTGGAGTAATTCAGCGGCTCACGCAGCATCTCTGGAGAAAAGGAACTGGTGTATGCTAGCCCCACAAAGAACATTCAATATGAGCTCCTGATACTTAAATAATGCAATTGATTCCATTTGATTTTCACCATTAGTTCTCAAAATGTACTGCAGTATTTTGTTATAAATTGAAGATTTTGGACACTTGGTTTATTTGGATGCAGATATTCTCAACCCAAAGCAAGTGAGTGGTAAATTCCCACAAAATCGCACACAGCAAACAGGCCAATCTTAACATAGAAACATAGAAAATAGGTGCAAGAGTTGGCCATTCGGCCCTTCGAGCCAGCACCACCATTCAATATGAACATGGCTGATCATCCAAAATTAGTATCCGTCCTGCTTGTTCCCCATATCCTTTGATTCCTTTAGCCCTAAGAGCTCTATCTAACTCTCTCTTGAAAACATCCAATGAATTGGCCTCCACCTTTGTGGCAAAGAATTCCACAGATTCACAACTCTCTGGGTGAAAAAGTCTTTCCTCATCTCAGTCCTAAATGCCGACCCCTTATTCTTAAACTGTGACCCCTGGTTCTGGTCTCCCCCAACATCGGGAATTTTTCCTGCATCTAGCCTGTCCAATCCTTTAAGAATTTTATGTTTCTATAAAATCCCTTCACATCCTTCTAAATTCCAGTATAGAAGCCCAGCCGACCCATTCTTTCATCATATGTCAGTCCCGCCATCTCGGGAATTAACCTGGTGAACCTACGCAGCACTCCCTCAACAGCTCCCTCTTCTACCTTGGAATATAAAAAGACTAAGGAGGCTAATAAATTCTGGTCATGGCAGCCAAACCAAGTGCAGTGAATGATCACAAAAAACTGAGAGACACAAGAGTAATTTGCTGTTGATGCAGGTTGTTCTACGTAATAAGATCATTGTGGAACTGCTACAGTATTGCCAATGTCCTTGATTCCATTAAGCTCTAAAACGTATTAAACAATCTTGATTATTATCAAAGACCAGGTGCCCACAATTCTTTCAGCCAGGGAATTCCAAAGATTCCTATTCATTCAAGGGGAGACAATACTTCTTGTCAAAGTCCTAAATGTAAGTCTATGAATCTTAAAGCACAGAAGGCTTCCAGGATAATCAACTCTGCATGAACTATCAAGCAGTGTTTTTACTAATCCTAGTCCTATTTAGTTCTCATGAATTCCCTCCACATTCTGCCGTCTGGCTACCATGGGGGGTTATTTAACCACAATTAACCTACCAACCCATGCATCAATGAGATGGTGGGATGAAACCAGAATATTCAGAGGAAACCCATATGCTGGAAATAGTGCAGATAAGATTTACAAGGATATTGCCTGGACTTGAGGGCCTGTGCAATAAGGAGAGGTTAAGCAGGCTAGGACTCTATTCCTTGTAGTGCGGGAGGATGTGAGTCTGAAAAGGATAAAGAGTTGCAAATTGTTACGCTCGGGGATAGAAAAATTGCGAATTGTGCACCTTCACACCATTGAAGATAAATGGGGATACTGTGGATAGGGTGAGCTGTTTTAAATACCTGGGAGTCCACATCTCTGAGGATATGACATGTACATCACACGCTGCAGCACTTGTGAATACGGCAAGGCAGCGTCTTTACCACCTCAGGCAATTGAGGAAATTCAGAGTGTCTCTGAGGATCCTCCAGTGCTTCTACTCAGCGGCTGTGGAAAGCATCTTGTCCGGAAATATCACGATTTGGTTTGGGAACTGCTCTGCCCAGGACAAGAAGGCTCTGCAGAGAGTAGTGCGTTCGGCCGAACGCACTATGGGAACTACACTCGCCCCCCTGCAGGAACTATACATCAGAATATACATCAGAAGGTGCAACTCCAGAGCCAACAAGATCATGGGAGACCCCTTCCACCCCAGCAACGGACTGTTCCAGCTGCTACGGTCAGGCAAACGCCTCCGTTGCCATGCTGTGAGAACGGAGAGGATGAGAAGGAGTTTCTTCCCAGAGGCCATTAGGACTGTAAACTCCTATCTCTCCAGGGACTAACTTTACTGTACCATTTTACTGTTGTGTGGTGTCTTTTTAAAATTGCTGTTTTTTTCCTTTTTCTTTCCTTCCACAAATACGTAATATGTGAATATGTGATTCTGTTCCATTCTGTTTATAGTTTGTTTTTTTGCACAATCCGCGAGCATTGCCACTTTTCATTTCACTGCACATCTCGTATGTGTATGTGACGAATAAACTTGACGACTTCATTCTCCAGTAATTTCTATTCACTAATTTTACTTCCTCAGTTTTAGGTCTTATTGGGTCCTATAATCGCATGTTTTCCTAAACATTAATTTTGTCTTCCGCAATCGAAAACCAATTCATGTTAAATTCCCACCGACAAAACGGTCACAGGGAGAACTTACAAACACTGCACAGACAGCACCCGAGGTCAGGATTGAACCCGGTTCTCTGGTGCTGTGAGGCAACAGCTTTCAAGTGGCAGCACTGCGCAGCCCTAATGGTTTAGCAATATCTTCTCAGTTCAAGGGCTTTCAGGAGCATTCTTATGTTTAGATCTTTAAGAATCTTCATTATTTTAATCAACTTTAACTAAGACCCCCAAAAATATTACTTTGGATACCATGCTGATTCTGAAGGGGCAGCATGAAGTCCCCACAATCACTAATGCCATTATTATATGCAAGGCTGCCAAACCAACTTTAGCCCGCCTGTGACATTAAACTAAACTAAACTAAACAATCAATATCAGGAAAGATTAATTTATGATCGAAGAATTACTCTGATCATTGGCGATATGATGATTGTAATTTGATAATTAAAGTATATTTATTGTAACTTAAAGTTAAGCATGTTTTAAAAACATTTAAGATTTAAAGGAGGCTTATCATCTTTAAAAATATCCTGCCAAAGAGCCATTTGAGTCAACAAGTCACCCATTCATTACCAGATTTCATCCTAATTTAAAGGGAGTCAAGGCTGGCATATTTAAAATTCCACTCACTCCTCTTTTTAAGTGACTCTGCTTGATATAAATGGTAATCAAGCTCCTCGGGAACCAGGACAATAATTCCCTTCTTCAACCTTCACTTTGTTTGATTATCTTCCTGAAGTATTTAACACTGATTCTTACATAATTACATAATCTGAACGATACTTAAGCATAAATCAAGAACACCCCTCTGAAGGCAGATACTTCATTTCGATTATGATATTAAATCCACAAGGCAGTTATCATCTTCATGTTAATTATGCTTTAGCACAGCTGCGAAATACGGCTTTAATTAATTTATTATTAAATATCTTGTTCAATTTTATAATGGAAAAATAGCCATTAAATTCTATTCCAATTACTGTACTGTAATTTATTATTCATCTCAGTACACATGTCAAGGTTATGACCTGCGGAATTCCAGAGCCTATTGCCAATGAACTCCTTGTAAAAGCTGTCCTGGTTAATAACTATAACTTCATGTAAAAACACTCAAAATGTAACCAGGGCCTATATCAATTTTCTCTAAAGATAATTTGATGAATTTCCAACATAAAAGTCTTGTGGAATACTGTATGGTATAATTCAATCCGCCACAGCAACATGAAACTATTAAAATGTGCTCATTAAAAATCACATTTTACTGGCAATGTTCAGTAGGTGGCATACAGTTAATCAATGTTCTCTCTTCACATCTTATGACAATGAATTAACAAAAATGTCCATTTAGTTAAAAGTCAAAGCTTGTTTTTTAAAAACATCAATGAGAAATGGACTCATTGATCCAACTTAGTCCCCACAATCACAAATGCCTGTGACATTAAACATGTTCTCCAGCCACAGTTGTGCCTCTTGCCAAATTGCCACCCATGAAGTCTAAAAAATGCCCATTTGTGTCCTGAGTACCAGAAGCAGAATATATCCAACTAACACTCTGTCTGCTTACTCTCAGTTATCTCAAAGCCATTATCAATATTATTATAAAGAGGCATACATTTGCTCATAAAATGTTTATTTTGCATTCCACTAGATTATCCACATTTCAGACCTTATTACAGCCTCTGCCTGAGATTTTAACATAAAATTAAGGGAGGAGACATAGGGCTGCTGGAATCTAGATAAAAATGAACTGTTGGATGAACCTAGTGGGTTAAGCAGCATCTGTGAAGGCCAAGTAATAATCAACATTTCAGGTCTTGTGGGATATTGTATGATATAATTCAATCCGCCACAGCAATATAAAACTTTTTAAATGTGCTCATTAGAGTACATGTACAGTAGGTTGCATGCAGTTAATCAATTTTCTCTCTTCACATCTTATGACAATGAATTAACAAAAATGTTCATTTAGTTAAAAGTCCCTGAATTAGGACTTATGTAAGTTAGTGAGTGTACCTTTGATAATGATAAATAACTGACTCCTGAATAACTGAATTCTGGGCTTAATTCACATCAATTTAATATTCTGTTCTTCAGGGACACTTCTTCACTTCAGTAACAAATTATTGTTTTCTTCAGGTTATCCCATTCCTATCCTGTTCCTGTTGTGTGCAGTTCTCTTCTCCCCATCACAGAATACATGTGGAGGCTTTTGAGAGGGTGTAGAAGAGATCCACTCAGATTCAAGGACTTATGGTGAAAGGAAAGCTTTGGCAAACTTGGATTGTTTTTTCTGAAGCATTGAAGGCTGAAGATAGAACTGATAGAAATTAAAAAAACATAAGAGATGCATAGATACGGCAAGTAGTCAGTCTTTTCTCAGACTGGAAATGTCAAGGACTAGAGAGTATAGGTTTAAGATGAGAGTGGGAAAGTTTAAAGAAAATTAGCAGTAAAGTCTTTTCAGAGAGGGGTAAGTGCCTGAAATGCACTGCCAGAGGAGGAGGTAGAACTAGATACAATAGCAAAGGTATCATGCATTTAGATAAACACGTGAACAGGAAGGTAATAGATTAGCATCATGGTCGGCAGAGACATGGTGAAGCAAAGTGTCTGTTCTGGTGTTGAATTATTCGTGTTCTATTTTTTAATTATTTCCTTGATTACGTGAGCAATCTCTGGAATGGTCGTCACTGAAGTGCCACAGTATATTTTGTAACTTTTCCCATTTTTGATCGGTTTGTTGAATTTGTATCTATTTATGTAAATTTATAGACAATAGACAATAGGTGCAGGAGTAGGCCAATTCGGTCCTTTGAGCCAGCACTGCCATTCAGTGATCATGGCTGATCATTCACCATCAGTACCCCGTTCCTGCCTACTCCCCATATCCCTTGAATCCGCTATCTTTAAGAGCTCTATCTAACTCTCTCTTGAAATCATCCAGAGAATTGGCCTCCAATGCCTTCTGAGGCAGAGAATGCCACAGATTCACAACCCTCTGTGTTAAAAAGTTGGCTTACCCCTTATTCTTAAACTGTGGCCCCTGGTTCTGGACTCCCCCAACATCGGGAACATGTTTCCTGCCTCTAGCGTGTCCAAACCCATAATAATCTTATATGTTTCAATAAGATTCCCTCTCATCCTTCAAAATTCCAGAGTATACAAACCCAGCCGCTCCATTTTATCAACATATGACAGTCATGCCATCCCGGGAATTAACCTTGTGAACCTGCGCTGCACTCCCTCAATAGCAAGAATGTCCTTCCTCAAATTTGGAGACCAAAACTGCACACAATACTCCAGGTGTGGTCTCGCCCTGTACAACTGCGGAGGACCTCTTTGCTCTTATACTCAACACCCCTTGTTATGAAAGCCAACATGCCATTCGCTTTCTTCACTGCCTGCTGTACTTGCATGCTTACTTTCAGTGACTGGCGAACAAGGACCCCCAGATCTCTTTGTACTTCCCCTTTTCCCAACATGACATAATTCAGATAATAATCTGCCTTCCTGTTTTTGCCACCAAAGTGGCAAAATTTAATCTCCTTTTGTTTTAATTTATTTTTTAGATAGCATGCAATACACCTTGCACACCAGACATGCCAACCGTAAATCCATCCTTTCCTAAGCTCTGGGAATGATCTAGATATATACTGTATTTGACAAATGTTAGGTTGCTCACAAAAAGCAAAAAACTGACAGAAATCTGATTTTAGTTTTAGCTTTTCATTTAGTTTAGCGATACAGCATGGAAACAGGCCTTTCGGCCCACCGAGTCCGTGCCGACCAGCGATAACTTATTCACTGGTTCTATCCTGCACACTAGGGACAATTTTCAAAAGCCAATTAGCCTGCAAACCTGCACGGTTTTGGAATGTGGGAGGAACTGGAACACCCAGAGAAAACCCACACAGTCACAGAGAAAACGTATAAACTACATGCAGACAGCACCCATAGTCAGGATCAAACCTGATCTCTGGTGCTGTAAGGCAACAACTCTACCGCTGCCCCGCCATGTCGAATCTGAAAATGTTGGAGATATGCAACACGTGTGGCATCATTATTGATTGACGAACACAGTTAACATTTCAGTTTGATGAACCAGTAAAAGTTAGAGCTTAATTGTGGAGATAGGAGAGGGTTGGAGAAGAGTGATAGTATGGAAATCTAGAGAAAATGAATGAGACAAGTGGAGGTGGTGCTGGCTGACAGAGGTGGGAATGGGTGATTAATTCCTCCACTGCCTTAATTTGTTCACTGTCCTCTCTTACCTTGGCTGGTCTGCTATTCAAGTAATAATGCAGGTTTGCGTGGACTGTCTCATGTTGAGCTGGAAAATAGTGAACTGGGTTCTTATTGGAATCAATGAAAACTAATCTCTTTTGTTTATGTCTTCTTCAGATTTACAAAATGCAAATAGCTGAAACATGCACTCGCTGCTCTCTTCTGTCACAAAAATTTTCCTTTTCAGACAGGCAAGAACTCTTACCTTTCCATCCCCTAGCTGGTGAATACAAGAGATTGTAGGAAGTTACATATTTAAGATGAAAAGGGTATTACACGTTTACATTTCTTTACATTGCAAGCTTGTAGTCTGAACTGCATTTCCTGAATATTGGTTAACATGGGGAGAGATAAGCTGAGAGACTTGCTCCCATTTAAATCTGTTTATTTACTCTTACGGCCATTCTGGAACATATCTGTATCCTCGGATCTGAGATGCGGTAAGTGGCAAAGTTCATAGAAGTCCAAAGGTTTCACAAGAGAGCATTTCCACCAATGCAGAACGGCTCTCTGAATTTAGGCTACACCAAATATAAATCTTTGAAAAATAAGGTAAGGAAATCATCCTCTGCATTGACACAAAGCAAAGAATCCTAGAATTGCACAATAATAACAGCACAGAAGGGTTTTTAGTTTGTGGAGATAAGGCGCGGAAACAGGCCATTCGGCCCGAGTCCACACCGACCAATGTTCCCCGCACATTAACAAACACTAAGGACAATTTATACCAATCCAATTAACCCACAAACCTGTACGTCTTTGTAATGTGGGAGAAACCAAAGATCTCGGAGAAAACCCACGCAGGTCATGGGGAGAACGTACAAACTCCCTACAGACAGCACCCTTAGTCGGGATCGAACCCGGGTCTCTGGCGCTGCAAGCACTGTAAGGCAGCAATTCTACCCCTGTGCCACCGTGCCCCCCACTAAGGATGTTCAACCCATTGAATCTCTGCTAGCTGACCAGCCCAGCAATTCAAGGAGAATACGCCTTTTCTGCATTTTAACAATGCACTGGGAATATAAACTACAGAGAAGGTAGTCTGGTTAATTTTGTTTCTTCAAAATCAAATACTGTTATACTCTATTGTCTGCTGTAATTGTAAAAACAAAAATTTATTATAAAAGCAGAATTGCCAATCATTAAATTTGTATTTATTTTTTAATCTAATGCTGATGCAATGCCTTTTCATAACATTTATACTTTTATCATCTAATCCTAAAGCTTCTGAGATGATGAGAGCCCATTTCTAATATTATGAAAGTGTGAAGAAAATTCTGCACAAATTGAAATCCTATTCCAAACAGGAAACAAAGAGTAGGAGTAAACGGGTCCTTTTCACAATGGCAGGCAGTGACTAGTGGGGTATCGCAAGGCTCAGTGCTGGGACCCCAGCTATTTACAATATATATTAATGATCTGGATGAGGGAATTGAAGGCAATATCTCCAAGTTTGCGGATGACACTAAGCTGGGGGGCAGTGTTCGCTGTGAGGAGGATGCTAGGAGACTGCAAGGTGACTTGGATAGGCTGGGTGAGTGGGCAAATGCATGGCAGATGCAGTATAATGTGGCTTTCGACAAGGTCCCACATAAGAGATTAGTATACAAACTTAAAGCCAATTGGGGGTTCAGTATTGATGTGGATAGAGAACTGGCTGGCAGACAGGAAGCAAAGAGTAGGAGTAAACGGGTCCTTTTCACAATGGCAGGCAGTGACTAGTGGGGTACCGCAAGGCTCAGTTCTGGAACCCCAGCTATTTACGATATATATTAATGATTTGGACGAGGGAATTGAATGCAACATCTCAAAGTTTGCGGATGACACGAAGCTGGGGGGCAGTGTTAGCTGTGAGGAGGATGCTAGGAGGCTGCAAGGTGACTTGGATAGGCTGGGTGAGTGGGCAAATGCATGGCAGATGCAGTATAATGTGGATAAATGTGAGGTTATCCACTATGGTGGCAAAAACAGGAAAGTAGATTATTATCTGAATGGTGGCCGATTAGGAAAGGGGGAGATGCAACGAGGCCTGGGTGTCATGGTACACCAGTCATTAAAAGTAGGCATGCAGGTGCAGCAGGCAGTGAAGAAGGCGAATGGTATGTTAGCATTCATAGCAAAAGGATTTGAGTATAGGAGCAGGGAGGTTCTACTGCAGTTGTACAGGGTCTTGGTGAGACCACACCTGGAGTATTGCGTACAGTTTTGGTCTCCAAATCTGAGGAAGGACATTATTGCCATAGAGGGAGTGCAGAGAAGGTTCACCAGACTGATTCCTGGGATGTCAGGACTGTCTTATGAAGAAAGACTGGATAGACTTGGTTTATACTCTCTAGAATTTAGGAGATTGAGAGGGGATCTTATAGAAACTTACAAAATTCTTAAGGGGTTGGACAGGCTAGATGCAGGAAGATTGCTCCCGATGTTGGGGAAGTCCAGGACAAGGGGTCACAGTTTAAGGATAAGGGGGAAATCCTTTAAAACCGAGATGAGAAGAACTTTTTTCACACAGAGAGTGGTGAATCTCTTGAACTCTCTGCCACAGAGGGTAGTCGAGGCCAGTTCATTGGCTATATTTAAGAGGGAGTTAGATGTGGCCCTTGTGGCTAAGGGGATCAGAGGGTATGGAGAGAAGGCAGGTACGGGATACTGAGTTGGATGATCAGCCATGATCATATTGAATGGCGGTGCAGGCTCGAAGGGCCGAATGGCCTACTCCTGCACCTAATTTCTATGTTTCTATGTTTCTATTGCAATTGCTATGTTTCATTCACAATCACACCACTAGCTTCTCAAACAAAGTAAAGAAAGAAAATAAAAATAAATATATATATAAATGCTGAAAATCATAAATAAATCCAGAAAATGCTGGGAAACACTCAGCAAGTCAGACTGCTTTATTAGAAATAACCAGTTAGCGTTTTAGGTTCAGGACCCTTCTTCAGAACTAGCAAAGGATTGGGTAGAACCAGTGAATATCGATAGCAATATGTACTAATATGGCAGTTCAAATCAGATTAAGCTTATTTGGCTGTATAATATTTTGTAACAATAATGCCGAAAGATAAGCCTAGAGGCGAAACGGGGAAAAAAACAGAAAAACAGACAAAAAACGACAATGAACAGAAATGGTCAGTTCAGATATAATCAGAGAAACATAAAGTGTGTTACCTTATTCTGGGGAGTTGCAGGGCTATGGTTTGGGAAGAAGGAAGCTATTCCAGAGCACCTTGTACAGAATATCTCATTATCGGAGCAATTTTGACTGAGATGGAGGGACTGGGAGGTTAGAATGGAGTCATTACAAGAGGGAGGGTGGAAAGAAGTATTATCAACATAACAATGGAAATGTGTAGGTTTCAATTAATATTTGTGGCCAGATTAAAGAAAGAGACAGATTCTTCAACCTCATAATATCATTAAGATCTTCTCTGAGGCCATTGTTATCTCATTATTTCAAGCTTTTGCACATTTCAAATTGCATCTAAGACCACGAGAAATTACAGAGAATTATGGACGCAGGTCAGAGCATCACACAATCCAACCTCCCTTCCACTGACTCCATTTGCACCTCAAGCTACCTCGGCAAGGCCAGCAGCATAATCAAGAATGAGTCCCACCCTGACCACTCCCTCTTTTCCACTCTCCCATCAGACAAGTGATATAGAAGTGTGAAAACTCGCACCTCCAGATTAGAGGGCTGTCCTGAGCTAATCTCTACCTCATTGGAGACCTTCGGTCTATCTTTGATCGGACTTTACTAGATTTTATCTTGCACTAAATGTTATTACGTTTATCCTTTTATCCTTTATCTGTATACTGGATGGTTTGATTGTAATCATGTCTTGTCTTTCCACTGACTGGTTAGAACGCAACAAAGGCATTTCACTGTGCCTCGATACACGTGACAATAAACTAAATTTATTTATGTCAAATGTATGTGCCTTTCCACAGCTCTGTTCAGTACATTACCCAAATTAGATTAGAACCATTCCAAAATATTATTGATGCAGTTGTCTTTGATAAATAGAACATTAAACTCCCAAGGTCTCAAACAGTAGTAATGGGAATACCTGTTAATACACATTATATATTTCGCTTTACTCAATCTTAGTAAATAAATCATGAAACAGTCCCTATTTCAAGAGTAGTCACTGACCCGGTTTCTTCTCATAAGCAAAGTAGCTCAAGCCCTTGGGGAAAGTATATTTTTCAGATAAAGATTTCAGGGAAGTTATCTTTAAAGGAGTCCTTAAATAGAATCTAATAATTATCATGAATGTTTCCTGCTGTGCAAGATACTGATAGAATTATTTTAAAATAGTTAATTCAAAATGAAATTCAAATAGAAAATATCTTGTTATTATGTCATCATGTATTGTTTGCATTTTACGCCATCACCAATGCAAAAAATAAACTAATAAATATTGAGGGAAAACAGTATTGAGAAAGTGTCTGCCCCATTCACTCCCTGGTAAATATATTTTGCAATTTTACCATCTAGATCAAGAAGTTTTTGAATCCCTATCCTTTTCCAATAGCTGTTACCCTGCACCTCTTGCCTAATATGTGATATGTGCCAGGAACAAAACTGTGAAATTCTTATTGCTACAACTTTTAGAGGGTCACTAACAATAACAATAACAAAGCACACAAATGTACATTAATTAATCAGTAATCAGTAAATTAATAATCAGTAATATGAGGAAACCAGATCATAATAATGCTAAAAATATGAAGTATATGGTGCAACCAAAACAAACTCACTTATAGATTGCTGCAGAGGTAAGGTTTTGTTTAGGATTGTGCAGTGTAATTCAAGAGCCTGTTATTGAACCTGAAAATCATAGTTCTTAGGCTCCTGTACATGTTTCCTGATGGTGGCAGTGAATTGAGAGCATGACCAGTGTGGAATTCGTCTTTGATGCTCTTAGCTGCCTTTCGAGGCAGCACCTTCAATGGAGGGAATGTCAGTACTCATGATAGACTGGGCAATGTTTACCACTTTCTACAGCCTCCTTCATTCATTTGCTTAAAAAAAAAAAAAATTATAAGCAAAGCGCTCAAACTACTTTGCTCATAAGAAGAAATCGGCTCAGCAACTACTCCTGAGAAATGGGAATGTTGCATGTAGAAATGAGGAAATGCAGATGCTAGTTTACCAAGGAAAGACACAAAATGCTGGAGTAATTCAGCGGGTCAGGCAGCATCTCTGAAGACCATGGATAAGTGATGTTTCAGGTTGGGACCTTGATTGCAGGGTAGGGGAAAAGAAAGCTAAACGAATGTTCATGATTTAGTTACGAAGATTGAGTGAAGCTAAAGATATAATATGTATTAACAGGAATTCAAATTGCCGGACCAAGCTGTGATGCATCCAGTCAATGTGCCCCCTACTGTGCACCTGTAGAAATTCGACAGAATATTTGGCAATACAGCCAATCTCCTCAATCTTCCAGGAAAGTAGAGGTGTTGCTCAGTTTTCTTTGTGATCGCATCAATGTAAGGTCTTCAGAGATAGGCACACCTGGGAATTTGAAGCTGTCAACTCTTAGAATGGCACCGTGATGCAGCAGTAGAGTTGCTGTCTTACGGCGCCAGAGTCCCGGGTCCTGGGTTCGATCCTGACTATGGGTGCTTGTCTGTACGTATTTTCTACATTCTACCCGTGACTTGCGTGGATTTTTTCCGAGATTTTGGTTTCCTCCCCACACTCTAAAGATGTACAGTTTTGTAGGTTAATTGGCTTGGTATAAATGTAAATTGTCCCGAGTGTGGGATAGTGTTAACTTGCAGAGTTTGCTGGTCAATGCAGACTCGGTGGGCTGAAGGACCTGTTTCCGCACTGTAACTAAACTAAACTAAACCTACCAAAAATGGGGAGTAAAACTATTCCACAGAGTATTCCAGTCAAACAATTGATCTATTGCATTTAAAACCAGTTCAATGTCGTCATTGTCAGCTAAATGTTCTCAGCAAGTGGTTATCAGAAAATGAGAGAATGCTAGAGTGACAGAGCACGGAACCAGACCCTTGAGCTCAATTCATCTCTGCTGATCAAGTTTCATAACCGAGCAAGTCCCACTTGCTAGCCCTGGCCCATACTCCTCCAAACCTTTCTTACCCATATACCTGTCCAACTGTAAATTGTCAGAATTGTTCCTACCTCTTACCACTTCCTCTGGCAGCTCGTTCCATATATGTACCACCATCTGTGTGAAAAAGTCGCCCCTCAGTTCCCTTTTAAATCTTTCCCCTTTCGTCTTAAATCTATGCCCTCTAGTTTTAGATTTCCATACCATGGGGGAAGACTGTTGCTAGTAAACTCATCTATGCCAGTCATCATTTTATAAAGCACAATAGGGTCGCTTATGAGACCCCTACTTCCAGGGTAAAAAGACCTAGCCTATCCCGCTTCTCCTTATAACTCAAACTTTCCAGACCCAGTAACATCCTCACAAATCTATTTTGTATCCATTTTAGTTTAATGACAGTGTTTAAGAAGGAACTGCAGATGCTGGAAAATCGAAGGTACACAAAAAAGCTGGAGAAACTCAGCGGGTGCAGCAGCATCTATGGAGCGAAGGAAATAGGCAACGTTTCGGGCCAAAACGTTGCCTATTTCCTTCGCTCCATAGATGCTGCTGCACCCGCTGAGTTTCTCCAGCTTTTTTGTGTACCTTTAGTTTAATGACATCCTTCCTACTGCTGGGTGACTAGATCTGTATACACTAGTCCAATTGTGGCCTTACCAATGCCTTGTACACCCATAATATGATGTCCCAACTCTTATATTCAATATCATGGCAAGCCCGCCAAAAATCATCTTCACCAAAGCTCCCCAGGGCCCACCATTTACTGTGCTCTGGTTTGACTTAACAAAATGCAAGAAAGTAGCAGGCGAGCAGGGCCAGATGTGCGCTGGGTGTGGAGCCAGCAATGTGGGCAGGGGCGTAGTTGAGAGTTGGCAACAAGTTAGGTGTTCTGATGTTGGATGGAATGTATGTATTCCATTTCTGTGTTTTTCAACATTTTTATTTAATGCAGATGTGGAGGAGGAGTGAATAAATAGGTGTTCAGTCCGGATGCGCCTTCCCAGTTTTCAAAAGCCACAACTGCAACCTAAAAGAAGGTAAAATAATGGTCCCCCTAATTATGTGACCTTGAAATTCTGAGCAATCATCTGAAGAAGGGTCTCGTCCCGAAACGTCATCCATTCCTTCTCTCCAGAGATGCTGCCTATCCCGCTGAGGTACTACAGCTTTTTTATAATCACATGTCAGAGATTGAAGAAGTGGATTGCCGGCAGTCATATGACCTGTAGCCCATTTTCCCCTTTTAAGTCAGTGGATAACAAAGCAGATTGCAACTAATCATATTTCTTGTCTATTTTGCTACTTCCTGTATCTGTGGTTAGACACAACATGCTGGAGTAACTCAGCGGGACAGGCAGCATCCCTGGATAGAAGGAATGGGTGACGTTTCGGGTTGATACCCATCAGACCCTTCTTTTTGTAACTGTGGTAATCTTTGCTCAAGTTACAATTGAAAGAAAGATGAAATGATTATTTACAATACTAAATTCAATTAGCTTAAAAAAAATTCACAAAGCACCTGAATAGTTCAAAGTGATAAAACCAATGTAATATCAAGATAGATCAGCAATACTATGCATATGTTTATATCTTTAAATTGTAATTTAAATAGCAAAAATTGAAAACTATTTGTAAAGTGAACAGGAAATTCTACAAATGACAATACAGAAAACTAAAACTAAAATTATAACTATTATTTTTGATGTAAATTGTAAACGTTTTACAACAAAGAGACTTGCTTCCTAAAATCTTGTATTTCCCTAGAATATACTGTATTGAACTGTTACGTTGGGGGAAACAATTATTAATGCACTCCCAAGAAAGCAGAGTCTGTTCCAATACAAAACAGATCACTTTTGGAACCTGTAAGTTATTGCAAATCGGGCTATTGAAAAGAACATAAATGTTTCCAAATATACCACTTTGTTGATATAGAAGGAAGACAACAAATGCTGGAGTAACTCAGTGGGTGAGGCAGCATCTCTGGAGAGAAGGAATGGGTGACGTTTCGGTTTGAGACCCTTCTTCAGACTGATGTCAGGGGAGTGGGCTGGACATAGTTAGAATGCAGTTGGAGACAATAAGACTGGTGGAAGAACTGGTAAGGGGGAGGGGATGGAGAGAGAGGGAAAGCAAAGGCTATTTGAAGTTAGAGAAGTCAATGTTTATATTGCTGGGGTGTAAGCGACCCAAGCAAAATATGAGATGCTGCTCCTCCAATTTGCACTGTGCCTCACATTGACAATGGAGAAGATCCAGGGCAGAAAGGTCAGGTTGGGAATGGGAGGGGAAGTTAAAGTGTTGAGCAACTGGGAGATCAGGTAGGTTAAGACAGACTGAGCGGAGATGTTCAGCGAAATGATCGCCGAGACTGCGCTTGGCCTCGCCGATGTACAATAGTTGACACCAGGAACAGCGGTTACAGTAGATGAGGTTGGAGGAGGTGCAAGTGAACCTCTGCCTCACCTGGAAAGACTGCCGGGGCCCTTGGAGGGGGGAGGTAAAGGGACAGGTATTGCTTCTCCTGTGGTTGCAGGGGAAAGTACCTGTGGAGGGACTGGTTTGGGTGGGAAAGGACCAGTTGACCAGGGAGTTGCGGAGGGAACAGTCTCTGCGGAAAGCTGAAAGGGGTGGAGATGGGAAGATGTGGCCAGTAGTGGGATCCTGTTGAAGGTGGCAAACATGTTGGAGGATTATATGCTGTAAGTGACGGCTGACGGGGTGGAAGGTGAGGACAAGGGGAACTCTGTCCTTGTTACGAATAGGGAGAGGGGGTGCAAGAGTGGAGCTGCAGGATATCGAGGAGACCCTCATCTATAGTGGAATAGGGGAACCTCTTTTTCCTAAAGAATGAGGACCTCCGATGACCTGGTATTGGAAAACCTCATCCTGGATGCAGATGTGGTGTAGACGGTGGAATTGGGAGCTGGGGATAGTCTTTACAGGAAGCAGGGTGGGAGGAAGTGTAGTCTAGATAGCTATAGGAGTATATTACTCTGTTGATATAGTCAGGGTAGAATCATAGAAAGATTACAACACAGCAGGAGGCTATTTGGCATATCATACCGAAGTAATTCACTTCCCACAGCCTTATCTTCGTGATCATGAAAACTTTAATACAATCTATATTAATTCAAATCCCTCTTGAAGGACATAATGGCATTTGCCCACCACAATTGCAGACATCATGACCTTTTTATTTCTGGATATCTGGAGCAAAACATTTGCACAAGTAGGGAATGAAGACCAAGTATGAAAAACAATATGAACTTTTATTTTGCAGCTCAACAGCACACATGTCTTAATCCTTCATTTCAGAGATGGAGCTGAATTTAAAGTTAGATGCCAAAACTAAAGAGTTTACTTACTGAAATTTGCAGTCTTTAAACAGCATGCAGAACACTAGATAGACACAAAAAGCTAGAGTAACTCAGTGAGACAGGCAGCATTTCTGGAGAGAAGGAATGGGTGACTTTTCAGGTTGAGACCCTTCTTCAGACTGCTCTTGAATCCAGAACTCTAGGATTTTAAAATTTAGGTCGGCAACTGTGTGGGATTTCACTCTCATATTTTTGAATTTAATAATTAAACTAATAAACTCGATATTTCCACTAGAATTGTCTATCATAATACGCTTTTTGCTTTTTTTGAATCTTCTTGCCCATCCTCTTATATTCCAGTTTTCTCTTTTTAATTATGAATATCACTGCAAAGCTATAAATTCTAATGACTTAACAATCTTATTGCTCTTCAGCAATCAGAAAGGCAATTATTCCCCTTCTTCAGATTGTGTATGACCTCCAGAAATAAAAAGCTCATGATCACTGCAGTGTAAGATTAATGCACCAAATAGATAGCTAGATTTTAGCAAAGATTCTTCACAAGATCCAACAACGTGCAGCTCCATTAACGTGTCTCCAAAGAGGTTACTCTACCCATCATGCCTCTTTCAGTGCCATCCAAACTCTGGTGCATGGTTGGCATTTGACTGCATGTGTAGGAAACATAGAAACATAGAAATTAGGTGCAGGAGTAGGCCATTCGGCCCTTCGAGCCTGCACCGCCATTCAATATGATCATGGCTGCAGGAACTGCAGATGCTGGTTTAAACCGAACATAGACACAAAATGCTGGAATAACTCAGCGGGACAGGCAGCATCTCTGGAGAGAAAGAATGGGTAACGTTTCAGGTCGCGACCCTTCTTCACCTCACCCATTCTTGCCAGGAGGTTAAACCATGTACTAACTCTCAACCATTCAACCTTGAATTATTGCAATCTTTTCATGCCTATTGACCAACCATTTGCAGATTCATCTTCTAATCTGCAGTCACCCCAATCTAAAGAATCTGAATCTGAGTTGGTGACTGCAATCAACTCCATGTAACCTTCTAACATCTTTGCTGCCAGGGCCTTCCCAGTTATTATACCTTGCCTTGTTGAAGCAAGAAAGGAAATGGTGAAGTCTTCTTCTTTCGTGTGGTGTGCACAGCCTAAAGTTGTTGGACAACTTGTTCTATTTGATCTTCCGTTTGTGCACGTCAAGTTGATTGCATTAGTCGAAACAGGGCGGACCACGTGAAGGTTGCAATCTTTCACCCCAATGGTGAAGTAAATGTGCAGATAAGATAAAAGCATACTTTTAAACCAAATGATTGTGCAATTGGGGGAAGAGGGATATGAAAAGGAAACTTAGAGGGAGGAAGTTTGAAATATAAACTGAAAATGCTGGCAATGCTCAGCATGTCAGAAAATAGCTGAGGAAAGATAATCAAACTTAATGTTTCATGTTAAAGACCATATGTCAGAAATCGGATTGGGATGCTGAATTTCTAGGTCTCTGTATGTACAGCAGGGCAGGAAGCTTTTGAGACATACCCTCAATAAGGGATACGTATCAGTAACAGAAGAAGTCAATGCCAGGAATATGGCTACAAGAACATGCATGCATGACAGAAAGAAATTCAGCAGTCTGATATGTTTTCAAAAATTGAATGAGCTCATCTTCATAAGGCAGGGCCTACCAATAGCACTGCCCCTGCTTGACTTACTGCATTTCAATTACATTCCCAAGGGAAGGGTTGCATGACCAATACATCTCTGTTTTATTTTTTTCTTGCACCTTTACAAGAAGAGTAGACAATAGACAATAGGTGCAGGAGTAGGCCATTTGGCCCTTCGAGCCAGCACCGCCATTCAATGTGATCATGGCTGATCATCCCCAATCAGTATCCCGTTCCTGCCTTCTCCCCATATCCCCTGATTCCACTATTTTAAGAGCCCTATCTAGCTCTCTCTTGAAAGCATCCAGAGAACCTGCCTCCACCGCCCTCTGAGGCAGAGAATTCCACAGACTCACCACTCTCTGTGAGAATAAGTGTTTCCTCGTCTCCGTTCTAAATGGCTTATGCCTTATTCTTAAACTGTGGCCCCTGGTTCTGGACTCCCCCAACATCGGGAACATGTTTCCTGCCTCTTGCGTGTCCAAACCCTTAACAATCTTATATGTTTCAATGAGATCCCCTCTCATCCTTCTAAACTCCAGAGTGTACAAGCCCAGCTGCTCCATTCTCTCAGCATATGACAGTCCCACCATCCCGGGAATTAACCTTGTAAACCTACGCTGCACTCCCTCAATAGCAAGAATGGCCTTCCTCAAATTAGGGGACCAAAACTGCACACAATACTCCAGGTGTGGTGTCACTAGGGCTCTGTACAACTGCAGAAGGACCTCTTTGCTCCTATATCCAATTCCTTTGCTCCTATATTCGACATCTATAGTGAAAGAGGGGAACCCTCTTTTCCTAAAGAATGAGGACCTCCGATGACCTGGTATTGGAAAACCTCATCCTGGGTGCAGATATGTCGTAGACGGTGGAATTGTGAGCTGGGGATAGAGTCTTTACAGGAAGCAGGGTGGGAGGAAGTTTAGTCTAGATAGCTATGGGAGTCTATTACTCTGTTGATATAGTCAGGGTAGAATCATAGAAAGATTACAGCACAGCAGGAGGCTATTTGGCATATCATACCGAAGTAATCTGATAGTGAATAGGCGCTACCATCCAATCTTTCATTTTCAGCCACCAGTTTAGCTTCTGCCACAATTTTTGAAGCTAGAATTGAGGCTGGTTTTCACATGACATTAGAAGCATAGAAACATAGAAAAATAGGTGCAGGAGTAGGCCATTCGGCCCTTCGAGACAGCACCACCATTCAATATGATCATGGCTGATTATCTAAAATCAGTACTCCGTACCTGCTTTTCCCCCATATCCCTTGGTTCCTTTAGCCCCAAAACCTAAATCTAACTCGAACTCTCTCTTGAAATTAGGCACATGTGTATATAAGCCAGGGTGCAGAATGGGTTTTCTCAGCGGGTCTCTGACCTGAAATGTTAACTCAGCTTCTCTTTTGACTTACTGAATGTTTTTATTTTCCAACATTTCTCGTTTTAATTTTGGGTTTCGAGCATCTGTCATTTTTCTTTTTGATTTGCAGAGAATGGTTAATGTTCTCAAATCCATTTGGAGTACAGCTCCTAAAAAAAACATCGCAGCATCACAAGGTCTCATTTTCCAAATTCAGTCCTTGTAGTAACATTATCTTCATGAGAATTGACTAATTTCCAGAGCATGAGTGCTATATTAAATGATATCAAGAGATTTTAATCGACAAATGCCAATGCAGATATTTGGCCTTCAAAACCTCCCTGACTGTCAGCTGGAAAATAAACTTGAACTATTACTTTAAAAAATCTATTTTTATATTAAGTTGGATTTAAATAACCTTCAAAATAATTTGATATGAACGATGCAGCCTCGTAAAAATTGGCTTTTTACAATGTTTATTCAGGTTACTTTCATGAGATGAACCAAGTGTAAATCGCCCCCGAATATCCTTGGTTTCTCTGAACTATGTTCAATTGAGCAGAAAACCCCCCAAAGCTGCTCAATTGCAGAGGTGAAAAGAGATGTGGGGGGGGGGTCAAATTAACTAACACGGTCATTAAGCAGACTGGATAGGATCAGCTGATGTTGGCGCACTCCCTCCAGTTTTCCTTTCCTTTTAAGGAGCAGGTGCAGCTGAACTATCATTGTTTGAAGATAGACACAAAATGCAGGCAGCATCTCTGGAGAGAAGGAAAGGGTGATGTTTAGGGTCGAGACCCTTCTTCAGACTGAGAGACAGAGGAGAGGGAAACTGGAGATAGGAAGGGTGCAAAGAGATTGTTAGGTGCGAAACCGACAGATCAAAGCAGATGATGATCAAGGAAATGTGGAATGATTCATTGTTGACTGAGGGGAAAACACCATGAGGCATTCAAACAGTAAAATGAATCAGTGAAAGACAGTGAAGATCGTGGGAGAACTAAGGTCGGGGAGACAGAGAGAGGGAAAGCAAGGATTATTTGAAGTTAGAGAAATCAATATTCATACTGCTGGGTTGTAAGCAAAATATGAGGTGTTGTTCCCCCATTTTGCCTTTGGTCTCACTCTGACAGTGGAGGAGGCCTTGGACAGAAAGGTCAGTATGGGAATGGGAAGGGGAGTTAAAGTGTTTAGCTACCGGTTCGATACTGGGTCACAGTATCAGTCTCAAACTTGTCCAGCTCTTTGGTAGACACAAAATGCAGGAGTAACTCAGCGGGACAGGCAGCATCTCTGGAGAGAAAGAATGGATGACATTTTGGGTCGAGATGTTTCTTCAGACTGATGTCAGGAGAGTGGGTGGTACAGAGATAAAATGTAGTCGTAGACAGTAAGACTGGCAGAAGAACTGGGAAGGGGATGGAGAGAGAGCTACTTGAAGGGCTACTTGAAGTTTGAGTTCATACCGCTGGGGTGTAAGCTACCCAAACAAAATATGAGGTGCTGTTCCTCCAATTTGTGCTGGGCCTCACTCTGACAATGGAGGAGGCCTAGGACAGAAAGGTTAGTGTGGGAATGGGAAGGGGAGTTAAAGTGTTGAGCAACCAGGAGATCAGGTAGGCATAGGCGGACCTAGCGGATCGCTGAGCCTGTGCTTGGTCTCGCCGATATATAGCAGTCCACACCTGAAACAGCGGATACAGTAGTAGAGGTTGGTGAAGGTGCCAGTGAACCTTTGCCTCATGACTGTCGGGGTCCTTGGACAGAGTCGAGAGGGGAGGTAATGGGACAGGTGTTGCATTTCCTGCGGTTGCAGGGGAACGTACCTGGGGAGGGAGTGGTGTGGGTGGGGAGGGACGAGTTGACCAGGAAGTTGCGGAGGGAACGATCTCTGCGGAAAGCAGAAAGGGATGGAGATGTGGCTAGTAGTGCAATATTGTCCAGCTCTTTACCTGACAGTAAGGACTGCGAAATGTGCCACTATACAACCCCACATAAATTCTTGGACTTCTGCACACTCTTTTACTGATGCATCCCATAATGACTTAAGGGCCTGTCCCACTTGGGGGTCATTTGTGCGTCATTTACGTGATAGGCCGGTAGCGAAAATCGTCTAGCAGTACGACAGTCGCGCACCTCGTGCTCTTGAGGGCCCTGCTTCTTTTTGGAGCCATTTGCGATGTCGTTCGCACTTAGTCCAATCTCCGTGGCAAGGATTTTCCCAGTGAGAATATTTCAAAACTATGCGCGCTTTATACCCGGGTGGTCACGTGGTGCATCGCTCAAATGATGCACAAATGGCGGCCGACGACATATGGGCGGCCCATGGTTATGGACTTTGACGCATGGTGACACATAATAAATTAGCATAGGCAATGTTCGTGCGTCACCGTGCGTAACCATGTGTCACCACGAGCTATACGTATGCCGTCAGTACGTCAGCGTGCGCAAGAGATACGTCACGCAGGAGGCGCATGAGGATTTTGAGCATTCCAAAATCCTGGGGCGTCATGCGTTACCACGTATCACTGCATACGCCACCACTCGCCCGTCACAACGCCCCAACCAATTTTTAGGATGTCGCGTAAATGACGCGCAAATGATGCCCGTGGGACAGGCCCTTTAAGCTTCTTGGCATGTGCTGAAAGTCACAAAACCAGTTCTCTCAAATGCTCAAGGCTAATACCACCCCAATCCCGGTACACAAAGAAAAAAAATGTTTTTAATGCATAATGTTTAATGCATAGGAAATGCTTGACACTCAAATTGCATTTTATTACTGAAGAATGAGAGAATAAAAATATTCCAGAAATAAAAAGGCGCAAACTCATTTTAGAAACCCAAAACTGCTGAACATGGAAATCTGAAATCGAAACAGATAAACTGGAAACTCCCAGCCGCTGATACAAAATCTGCGGGAAGAGAAACAGACTTAATGGTTCAAGTCGAGGACTCTTCGTCAGAAACAGGGAAGGGAGTAAAAAACAAGTTGGTTTCAAGTTGAAAGGTAGAGAAGAGGTGGATTGGACAAAGTGATATGCCAAATAGGGTGAAGCCAGGGTTTCCATGGGGCTAAGGTCACTTTGTTGTAGACATCAGGAGCTACATATGTTGCAATCTTGCATGGAACAGAAAGTTCTCCAGGGATGCTGCCTGACCCATTGAGTTATTCCAGCATTTTGTGTCTTTCCTTGGTGAACTAGCATCAATGCTGTTAAGGGTCATGCGATTCATTATATATTTTCCCCTTACATTTGACCTCTCAAAGTGCAACACCTGTCACTTGCTCGGATTAAACGCCATCAGCAATTTATCTGTCCACTTTTGCAGCTGATCTCTATCCCACTGTATAACTTGACAGCCTTCCTCACAGTCTGCGATCCCAGCAATCTTGGTGTCATCTGCAACCTTACTGACCAACCCATTTACGTTTACATCCAAGTCATTTATATATATCACAAACTGCAGAGGTCCCAGCACAGATCCCTACTGAACTCCACTGGTCACTGACCTCCAGCCTGAATATTGTCCTTCCACCACAACCCTCTGTCTTTTTCCATAAGCCAGTTCAGAGCCACTTTGTGTCATGCAGCAGTGTAACTGGCCATTCAACCCTCTATGTCCAAGCCGACCATCAAGCAACCAATTACATCAATCCCATTTTATTCTTCTCATGTGGAAAATTATAGTTGTGGTCAACAGGATCACCCTGTGAACCAAACAAGGGATTTATTTTAGTTGACTGGGTCTACAATCTGAACAACATCCTATTTCAGAGAGAAAATAAAATAAAAATATTAAACTATTTTATTTTTTTTAAATAATGAAAATCACAGAAAAAAGAACATTATGGTTACCCCTTACATGTAGCCCTGTGCAAACTTGTTAAATTGCCAGAAGCTGCAGACTCCGCGGAATATTATATTTAGTTTGCAAATTCTATGCATTCCAAGTAATAAAGCCAGAATATCAGCCAGAATAATGATATTGTTGATTCTTGTGCCAAGATTTCAACGTAAGTGGAACACTATGTAGCTAGTTCTGGGTTAACGCCTCAAACTGGTCCGTGACTGTGCGGATTGATTTTAAAACCTTCATCAAAGTTAATTGCCTCTGCCTCTCTATCAACTGTGGCCAGCTTTCAAGCACCCACCTGGACTCCCTATCATCATGCAATTCACCACGGCCAAGATCATTCTTTTTTTTATCTGCTTCACATCCAATGACAGCAGCAGCAAAGAATAATAGATTCATTTTTACTCCAGTTTAGTTTAGTTTAGTTTAGAGATACAGCATGGAAACAGGCCCTTCGGGCACCGAGTCCTCGCCGACCAGCGATCCCTGCACATTAACGCAATCCCAGGGACAATGTACACCAAGCCAATTAACCTACAAACCTGTACGTCTTTGTAGTGTGGGTGAAAGCCCACGTGATCACGGGGAGAGGGTACAAACTCCGTACAGACAGCACTGATAGTCGGGATCGAACCCGGGTCTCCAGCGCCGCAAGAGCTGTTAGCCAACAAATCTACCGCTGCATCACCGTGCCTTCAGGTCAAGTGTTTAGCTCATATTAGCACTGCATATCTCCATATTTATTTTCTTATGCATTGCCCTTTGCACATATCTATGGATAAAAATACTGGTAAAGATTCTGACATCCAAAGACTTCCCACCAGGTATGCAGGATAGTTTTCACGGAGCCTGGATTTCTGTAGACAGAAGCTGTCACCACCGACTCTAAATGGGCTGCAATGAGATTCAGTCAATAGACAATATAGACAAT